>NC_091754.1:38809404-39041904 GCF_043380555.1 Nothobranchius furzeri
GAGGGCCATCACACAAGGGTGCGTTGACTCTGGCGTGGGATGGTTGTTTTTTTTAATAACTGATAGCTTGTTTAATCATAGCCTGGCCTGCCAGACTCCTTCTCTGATCTCGCTGGGTGTGTGGTTCTCAGTTTGAAGCTTCTCCACCACAGAAAGGTGCAACACTCCACCCCACTTAACTTCTTTACAGAATATCATCCATTAGCCGGGAAAATAAAAGAAATGATTGTGGAACGTTGGCAGGTGCTGCAGAGTGATCCAAACGTGTCCGTTAACTCAGCAGCACACGTGAGAAATGCCCCTGAGTCTGGCAAACGTCGGCCAAACAAAGGGCATTAAAACCTTGAATCTCTGAGCATAGAAGGGCCACACACACACTGGTAACATGACTTCCTTACTTAATCATCTCCTGTGCAGAGAGGCTTACCGGATTCCTGCTGTAACATCCAGAAATGGTCAGTTTTTAGGTACAGTTTGACCATTCAACATCTGGTCAAAATGGAGACACGAGACTGCCAGAGCGCTCTCCTTCCTTCTGCTCTGCGTAAACCTGAACTGATCACCTACTTGTGCGTAATCAAATGTCAATAGGAGAAAAGATATAACCATGATGTTCACTTTTACCTCAGACCGACTTATTGCTGTTTTATGGTGTGGCTGAATCTGCGATCCGCTGTCATGCCGACTGGAATAACAAATGCTGCAATAACATGAGATGTGGTCAGGTTCATGAGGAGTCACTGGCTGGAGCGGACCCGACTCATGCCAGAAGCTAATATCTTAATTTGACCTTGAATGAAAAATAACCTCTTAAAAGTTTTTATCATGGTGGAAGCAGCACTCATTTCTGCCTTCAGTCTGACGGCTCGCCGGAGTTAAAGCAGCGTGCGCGCTTATTGAATCTGTGTGCGTGTGTGTGTGTGCGTGCGCACATGCGTGCGCGGCACAGCCGCTCAAGTCACCGCGTCTCGCGCTATTTAAACCAATGTTGTAAAATGACTTCTGCCCAGCCCAGATGTGCTCACTTGTGCACCCGTGAGCCGTGGTTCAGCCGGAACACGTCTGACCTCTGACAGACGCACTCTGAACTTCAGATCTTCAGCGCGCTGTCAATAGCCTGAATGGGAATCATTTCTTGTTATTTAGTTACATCCACAATGTTCTGTGTGTGAGGTTTACAATGTCAGAACACCTGCATGAGACATGTGTTAATTACAATCTGCCAGAATGACTCACCACCTTCAGATTCCTCCAACACCGTTAAAAATGATCAAATACGGAACATATCGGCGTGCGCAGGCCAGAGGGCTGAAGCTCGGCACATTGTTATTATGAAGCTAGGGCACATGTGGAGGACACGCGCGCCCGCAAAAATATACTTGTTTTCAATTACATTTATTGTGCCCACTTACTTTTTCTTTGGCCCAACCACAAATGAGTTTCTACGCTAATGGTGACATATGACAGACTTCTCTGAGCTCCGCAGCCATTACACTTTTCACCTCGCGCACCCCCTAGCGGCAGCTCGTGCACCCCCAGGGGTGCGCGCACCACACTTTGGGAATCCCTGCTATAGACAGTGAGCATTTGTATGTTCTCTGCTGTTCTAGCCTGCTAACACCTGCATATAAATGGGTTACAACATTTAAGCTGTAAGTCTGACAGACAGCAATAGCAAAACATGAGTTTGTTTATTTGCACCAATGACATATTTTCATTTTGAATTGAGTGCTCCAGCTTTCTTCTTCCACTTCAGACCTAATGACACATTGTTAACACATAAACCCAGAAAAGCTTTTGCTAACATCTGATTTTAATAGAGACTATAAGGACCCGGAGCCCGACCCTGATGCAGTCATAAACCTGCAGTCTGCAGCAACGGTAAATCTGCTATGCCGGGTCAACGACGACGGCAAGACTGGTCCGTTTGGCTGAAATTAGCCCATCACAGCTCTGGGGCCTGACCGCTGCAGCTAATCACAGCAGTGAAATGTGACAGCAGGAAGCTATTATTTCAGGCTTGGATGACGATCGTGAGCTGACCTGTGTAGGAAGATTTGAGCTCAGTTAAGAGCAGGAACAAGGTGAGATTGTGGTTTTGTTTTCCTGGTTAGAAAAACAGAAATGTGGCAGGAACGCCGACAGGGAAGGCTCGAGCGTTTCTGTGATGACTCATCAGACTCCTGTGACTTCTCCAGGCTAACGCCTCCAGCAGGAGAGTCAATGTTCCTCCTGAGTGCGCTTCCTCTGCTGGACTTTTCTTGTGCAGAAAGTCGTGCATCGTGCCTTGAATGCATGACTTTTATATTGAAGCAGCAACTCCAGACGTGTCCAGGTGTTTTGGTGTGATCAGAAAGTGAAATCTGTTTGAAGGATCCCCATGCTCCAGACACACACACAGTATTTATAGATGTTCATCCATCACACCATTTCTGATCCCACTCATGAATCCTCTCAGACGGTCTGGGACGTAATTTTGGGGGGGGGGGGGGGGGGGGGGGGGGACGGGTGGGACATGTCCCCCCCACTTTTTCAAAAGGCAGTTTTGGTCCCCTGCACTTTTTTCCGTCCAAAAACAATGTTACGCTCCATTAAATGGATTTGGTTGAGCACTAGGACCGAAACGGAAACCGGTTTACTATTAGACCCGCCCAAAAGCTAATCTATTGGCTCTGCTGATACTTGCTAACGTATTATTGGCTGTTGCTGCTGTCACTCAAGTTGGAAACAGTCAGAACGTGCTCACGTTGTTTTGCTAGTTTGGAGCCGCTAGGGAACACTGGTACTGAGTCACATCGTCAACTAGACGCTGTGTAATATCAGCTCAGCTCAGCTTCCATTACATAACATTTGAATAAGTGTTCATTTGTGAGTCTTTGGTAGTTAGGCACAGCCAGGAGGCAGCATGTCAAGAAAACGAAAAGTGGATATAAGAGACTTCTTTCAAAGTCAAAACGTAAGTTGGAACATGTCATGTGACAGACCTGCATTAAGCTCAGACTCACCTCCTCCTTCACAAACATACTCAAAACTAACTTTTACAAACTCATCTCCTCCACATAACTGACTCCTCAGACACAATTTATTCGTATTATTATAATTATTGTTTTATTATTATTACTATTATCATCATAATTATTATTACTAGTAGTAGTAGTAGTAGAAGTGTAACTTCAAAACTTTTATCATTTAACTTTATTGTAAACTTATCTATTGCAATGTATATGTTCACATTAAAAAGCTCTGAAAAATGAACAGTATCATCGTCAACAGATTTTTTTAAGCTTAATGTCAAAGATGTACACTTTTCATTAGATTTATCTTATTTTTTCCATTTATTTTTTGTGTGTTGAAATGCAACAACTGTTTAAACACTTTTAAGGGAAAAAACATATTTAATATGTTTTTATACACTCAAATGTTAGGGTGATGATCATGTGTAAAACATTAGTTCAGCATGTCCTCTAACACAGCAAATGAACAAACGGCCAGATCTCAGGAGGGACCGTTTATGTATAAATAATTTTTATACTTTTGACTAGGCCTGGGAATGTAACAAATTTTGCTGGACGATATTTTGTCCAACAAATTGTTGATGATAAACGATATTGTCAACATTATCTAGACCAAAATAACCACTAATATAATGTTAATATATCATAATAATGCAAGTACACCCTTTAAAATGCAACAAATAAACCTTCATTTAACATTGAAATGTCCAGAACCAGAACTTCTAAATGAATAAAAATAACAAACAAAAATTGAATAAAAAAGGAATCTCACTCCCTGTTAGAAAATGTTGCACCAAAAACAATAAAAAAGACCCAAAACAATAAATACAATGGCCTATCCATTGTCAACAGCCAAAACTGCACTTCAATAATGATAATAAATAAAAATAATAATAGAGTTGTACATTTTTTAACTTTGATATATATATATATATATGAGGATGGAAAAATTATTGAGATGGGCACGTGACGTGTCAAGGGGTATTTACATAACACCCCCCACCCCAAATCCGCACAAGCCTGCTGTGTCCCCCCCACTTCTGAAATCAAAATTTCGTCCCTGCAGACGGTGTTTCTGTCTGAAGCATCAGAGGCTCGTCTCCAGTCAGCTTCCTCTGACTGAGCACAATAAAACCCACTTCAGTCACATGATGATGAAGGCTGGTTTATTATTCATGTGGGACGCATGTCCTAAAGTCTATGTCACACTATACTCTTTTCTTCTTATTATTTATTTGTGTGAAAATGTCTGGTTTTACACTCACATACCAGAGGAATTTCAGCGGAACAAACACTTCTACAAGTTACTGAAGATCATTTAACGTTAAAAACTTCATCAAAATAAAACCAAACCTTTCAGGTAGTTTTATGTTGTGTTGTGATTCATTCTCCAACAAAGCAACACAAAAATCCTCACAACATGAATAAAGATGAAGATTTTTAAGTAAAATTCAAGCTAAATGTGATAAAAACACAAACTTATGAATAGTGTGAACTGAAGTGAAGATGTAAAAACAGAAATAACATTTGTTCCTAAAGATTCCTGAAACTTGTAACCATGGAAATGTCTAACAAAGTTATTTGTCCACAGCAACATCAGAGGTCAACAGACGTTGTGCCGCATCCGAACTGCCTGGTCTCCAAACCAGGAAACACACAGCTTCTAACCTTGCCATAGGTAGCTGCTGCAGCTCCACGGTCTAATGCAGAGGATCAGTCTGTTCTATCTTAAAATGCTCTATCTAAAGTGATTTCATGATTAATTAATTCATGAACACAAACGTTTATTATTTCATGACTTAGTTCAGATCTTAAATACACTAAATGAGTCTCCTTGATGGTTTAATAATTCATTAATTATCATCAGTTACATTCACATAATGATATCAGTGTATAAACAAATGAATGTGTAACAGACATACTCCGTATATTAGGTGAAAAGAGATTTCTAAGCGTCACAGAAAGGGGAGTGTCTGAGGGTCTTGGCAAACATCACATGTCTTAGATCTGGTTTGTCAAACTTTATAAACAACTATTTCATTAAAAGTGAATCACTTCCTGTTTTCTCCAGTTCCACCAGAGCTCCGCGTTCATCCAATGCACACAGCTCATGCTGAATGACCATCCTACAGGGAATCTAACCAGATGTTTCAGTGGAATAACTTCAGCAGCACATGAACCATCCTTATGAATCAACTATTATTATTTACTCAGTCCACCACCCACTCATCAGACATGAAAACGTCCACCAGAAGCCACCTGGGAAGTATCTTCTGACCAGTCGTGCGTTTGCTGAGGGTGTCTACGACCTTCAGATACATCAGAAGTCCACTCACTCGCTCCGAGAGACGGCTTCACCTACAGACCGGATCTCCAGAGCTTCATGATCCAGGGTGTGTAGAGTAAACAACGATTGACATTAATCTGATAACTTGTTAAAGTACATCAAACAAACAGCCAGATGTATGTTATAAACCACTCTCTTTCACTCCCTTATCTTTTTTTCCCAAGGCTCTTTGTCCTGTCTGCCCACAGAGCGTTTCTCTGCATTTCTTCTGAAAAACTCTATTTTTAGCCATGGATTTGATAAACTGGTCATTCAATGCGATCAATAAGATTTTTTCAGCAATGAGAACGGAGCAGGGGGCTCCCACATGTCCACAGGGGACACACCCGGTGGGATATATGCTGGATTCCTGGAAGGAGTGGAAAATCATATGCCTCAGCCAGCTGTCCATTGAGGATATCGAAGACGTGTGGATATTCGGCCTGATGATCACTGGATTTCTCCTGATTGGAGTGGGAGGATATCTGGTTTTCTGGAATTTGGGAAGATGGGAGCGATTGGAGGGCGACCCGCACCCACGGAAAGCACCGTCCGTGTGGAGACTTTTCAGACTGGGACGTTACTCGAGGTAAATCGTAAGCTGGACAATGTTCTAGCTGTGATACCGATATTAGTGCGCAAAATGGATGTCATCTCGGAGAGAGTCACCGGACGGTATGGACAAGTTTAAAAACCCAAAATTGGCTTCACTGAAGGACTGGAATGATCAGTTTAAAGACTGAAGGCAGAGAGGAAATTTATCTCAGCCTGACCCAAACAAATTCTTGTTATCTGAATCTGACACCCTGGTAGCCTTGAGCTGCAAGCAACTAAAACCCCCACGAAGGAATGCAGACATATACTGTGAAAACCCAACATAGCCCCTCCCGCCTTCGGATTGGTGGACTTCAGCCTGGCGAGGTCATCAACCTGCAGGAGTCAATGTGCTCTTCACTTCTCCCAAGATCTCCCTCCCACCTGTGACAGTACAGAAGATGAGCACCATAGATGGCTGCTCTCTCTGGGGGAAACAGGATCCCAGTCCCCCCCCCCCCCCCCCCACACACACACACACACACACACACTCTTGGAGTCTCATGTTATGTTGTCTGAAGTCTGTTGCATATTTGTTGAGGTGTTTTTTTGCAGAGCAAAGCAGCCCTCCTGGTGGGAGGGTAACTCTGAAGTGCCTTGTTTTCCCTCCACCTGAACCAATCCTCATGTTACCCTCTAATCTCTATTAAGGTAGCGCAACTCGGGTTGTGAATGACCACAGTCACCAATCCTTGTCATGTGTCTTGCCCATGTATGTCTGATCTCTGAATTGTGTGTACTGAAACTCTAATTTCCCTCCGGGATTAAGAAAGTATTGATTGATTATTGATTGATTTGATTACACCTTTCTGAGTCACTTAGGAAACTCCTATACCCACCAGGTCATGTTTTATCAGAGTTCATTCATTTAATATCACTGTGAATCACCATTCATAATCATTAGCCTTTCATCATTAATATAGTAATAAATAGATTTTATAAATGATATTTTTGTCTGTGTGTCAAATAATTATAAAGTGTTGTTTCCCTGGATTAACCAAAGTACCCAGTTTCATCATCGATCTAATATTAAAGGCTCAATAATATTGATGATCCATATTTCTATGGAATATTACATTTTATTGAATATCTTTATATTTTAGAACTGGCTGTTTAAGTCTTTCATGGAATAACACCATTAATATTGAAAGTTATTAATAGCAGTTTGGTCTCTGGCTATGTCCCAATTGATTTTAAAAAGACAGTTATTAACCCACTGATAAAGAGATCGGGGTTAGATGGTACGCAGCGTTGCAACTACCGGCCAATTGCAAAGCTCCCTTTTCTGAGTAAAATTCTGGGAAAATGTGTCTATATTCAGTTAATGGATTTCCTAGAAGAGTCTAACATCAAGGAAACCTTTCAGTCTGGCTTTAAAGCTTTTCATAGTACGGAAACAGCACTGATAAAGGTATTAAATTACATTATGTTGGAAACTGATAGGGGAAATCCTGTGCTACTTGTTTTGTTGGACCTTACAGCTGCGTTCGACACTGTGGACCACGAAGTGTTGCTCCATCGTTTGGAGTATAATGTCGGAATCTCTGGTCTGGCCTTAGACTGGTTCAGATCTTATTTGAAGGATAGGACTGTAAGTGTAAGGATGGGTGGGTTTAGTTCTGGATTCACACACCTGCAATGGGAGGGTCCCACATGGTTCAATATTAGGACCACTATTGTTTTTGATTTACATATTGCCACTGGGGGACATCATGAGGAAATATGGAATTCGATTTCATATGTATGCTGACGATTGCCAACTTTACTTACCCTTGGATTATAGAAGCGACTGTCCCATTATTACCTTAATGCACTGTCTAACTGAAGTTAAGTCATGGTTGACGGACAATTTTTATGTCTGAATGAAAGCAAGACTGAGGCAGTGCTGTTTGGGTTACATCGTGATTCAGAGCGATCAAAACTGGATTGTAGGGATATGAAAGCCTACCTACGTTCTTCGGCAGTCAACTTAGGAGTGACATTAGATAACGCTTTCACCTTTGATGCACATGTGGGTGCGGTTGTATCGTCCTCTTTTTATCACTTGCGACGTCTGGCCAAAGTGAAGTCATTTTTAACTAGAAAGGACCTCGAGACTGTTGTGCATAGGTTTATCACCTCTTGTTTAGACTACTGTAACTCTGTCTTAATTGGGGTGAGACAGAGTACAATAGCTCGTCTGCAGCTTGTGCAAAACGCTGCGGCAAGATTCCTAGAAGGGAAAAGGAAATATGATCATGTGACACCCATCCTGGCAGATCTGCACTGGTTACCGGTCGTTTTTAGAGTGCGTTTTAAAATTCTTTTATTGGTTTTTAAGGCATTGAATGGGATGGCACCAGAATATTTATCTGACTTGCTACAGCAATATATACCTAGTCGTTCGCTCCGCTCAGAGAGTCACCATATGCTTCTAGTCCCAGCAACTAGGCTCAAAACAAGAGGAGATGGGGCTTTTTCAGTAGCAGGCCCAAAATTATGGAATGATCTTCCATTATCTGTGCAACTCTCCATGTCAGTAGAGGTTTTTAAGAAGGTGCTGAAAACCCATTGTTAAAATCTGGCTTTTAAATCTGTGTGTTAACTGATGTTTTGTATTTTGCTGTTTTTAATTTTTTTTATTGGGTTCCTATAAATTCTTTGTTTTTATCTTTTTAGTTTAGTCTTGTGCAGCACCTTGGTGACATGATATATGTCTGTAAGGTGCTTTTATAAATAAAGGTAATGATGATGATGAATTATTGACAGCTTATTAAAAGTAACCACCTACAAATGGTTACAGTAATGGCGAGCCAGCCAGGAGGAAAACCAAAATCAACACTTTATTAAAAGTTTGAGGTTTAAAATCTCGTTGCTGGTCTGAAACCGAAGGAGACTCCCTTCGACTTTCATCAAGAGCGCTGTCTCATCTCATTACATCCCAACCAGTCTACAGCTGTTAAAGTTTTAACATTGTCTTGGTTCTAAAAGAGGGGTGGATGCTTATTGTTATATTGTTTTATTTGTGCTCATGCTTGGTAACTTGTGACCAGGGACGCTTGGACGCTTACGTTAACCAAAAAGCTGCCATGGTTTGAAATGTTCTCATACGTCACGTAGCCTCTCTGAAACAGGTGTTTCGTCAATTGATTCGAGCCTGACTGTGCATGTATTGCCACACACCTTTCCCATAGTTAAGCTAACAAACTGAATTCTCGCTTTTAAAACACGGAAGGCTGCCACGACACAAACCTGGTGGGCCTTGTCTGTGAGCACGCATTATATCGGCATAAAAACGAGAGACTTGGTACTAGAGGGCTGCATCGGGATTGGGTCCCGCCAGGTCACGCGGGACCCAGCACAAATCTTGCGGGGGCGGGCGGTGTGAACTTTGCTGCGGGCGGGAATGGTCGGCTAAAAGAAACAGTGTGGGATCGGGATGAATATGATGGAGTCGGTAACTGATGTTGAAAAGAAGCTGAAACAAGGTCTTTATGACACAAAAACCAAAGCAAGGCAAGTCAGACATTTGGAGGAGTTTCTCCGATTGTGTTAATATTTCTCATTCAGGTCTCTCTTAGAAAAGCGACCTCGATCACTGCCTGATTACAGAGGAGAATAGAATATGAAACGGCCTTGATTTCATTAACCCTTTAAGCACCACACAGTAGCTCCTTTATGTTTTTTAAAAATAATTTTATAGTTTAAGTAGCAAGGAGTTATTTGAAATAACATGCGCCGAGGCGTCATTGGTGATCCTGGTGACGCATCGGCATTAAAGGGTTAAAACTAAATGAAAACAAAGTGCGTCAATCCTGACCAATGTGTTAAAAGACGTGCAGGATCCGATCAATTTGTCTTTCTCTCATTTACCGTCATGGAGATAACGGCGCAGTGCAGGGCTCTGGTGGTATTCCTGTTAAATTTTATCTCTTTCCAACAATTTTCACAAGAAAACAGAACAGTTAAAGGCAGGGCTTATGTTGTGTTGACCGGATAGTTCCCGTATTTGACCGTTTATTTTGACGGAGAAAAAATAGAAAGAATTACCCCGACGCATGCAGACAAACTGACATTTTATTCGTTACGCACATCACAGATGTAGCTAAATCACCCAAGAAAATATTCCCATCTGAGCTGGACACCGCTCAGCGCAGCTCGCTGTCAGCGCGTACGTAAGGTGCACAGCGAGCTGAAGATGTGGAGAGGGGCTTGGAGCGCGTCGCAGAACCAGAGCGCATGCGGGAAGGTTCCTCCCACTGAAGCGAGTGTTTTCCAAACCCTGTCTCTCAGAGAAACTTGTCACTTAGAAAATGTTTCCTGATTATGAAACTTTGGCTGAATTGTGCTTGTTCCTGTTTCCAATGTGGCAACGCATCCAGGAGCCGTCTGATGAGAAGCCCAGAATCTCACATCCTCTTCAGCTCAGAAAGCGCCGATATGATTACGCACAAGAGTGACCCGTCAACCCGGTCTCAGTAAGACCAGGTTGGACCTGTTTTCACAGACAATCTTTACATTTAGAATTGTCTTACAGATATAACAATCTGCAAGGTTCAAGTCTAACGTGGCCAGTCTCTACAACAGGGGGTCCCTCAAACCCTTTCCAGTTGTGTTTTTTACATCAATAAACTCAAAAAAATTTTCAGCTATTGATGCACTCACTGATGACTCACAGGTTGCTACTATCAGGACAATGCTCAATGTGGCTAGTGTCAGCAGTACAGCCCATAATAATGGAAAAGTACTTAGCTTTTTTTTTACTCCTGACTACTTCGACAATTTTCCCTCCAACCAAGTCAATGATTTCGTTTTGAATTTGGGAACTTAGGCAATGTACCTTTGTCTCGTTCTGCTCAATTCTCCTGAAATGTTCATTCATCACAGGTTCAAATTGCACCATTAATTCCATCTGTGCCAAGAAGTTTCCATTTTGACGATTACAAAAATGTTTGTATGGCCTCTAAAGCCTCAATTCCACTAGTACCTGCTTTGACTGACACCACTCTAATCCGTGCGATAAGATTGTGTCTCCATTAGTACCAAGTATCAGCTCTAACTCAAATTTTCAGAACCATTCACCGAGGAGTTCTTTTTGCTCAGAGAAGGTACCATGATGCATATTCAAAAGGCTGTCGATCACTGATTGGCTAGAGGGTGGCGTCACTTGTCGGATGAGTTGAGCAGCGACTCACACACAAAACCCTAGACTCGAACCGCCATTTTTAAAAACTTTAACCGTGGTACTTGTATGCTTGTAATCTCATGACGGCTAACTCTAAAATTATTCCTAGGAGCAATAGTGAGGTGCAGACCTTTCCGTGTCTGGTGGCTGAGGATAAAATGCAGACAGAGATGGACAGAGCTACAAGGAATAAGAGTTTTTAAAGATCTTTCTGAGCTCATGCAGGCTCAGGGACATCAGCGAACAAGCAAGCAGTGCCGTGACAAACTTAACCCTCTCAGGCTCAAAACAAGTTTTGATAAAAGGACGAACAACTAAGTCCTTCAGGGGTTCTTCTGAGTTAAAACATGCTCATGAAATGCGTATGTGGAGTAACCAGGTAGGTAGGTTTTAACGTTGCTAATCTGCAACGCCTGCCTCCAGAGGGTTAAAACATGAAAAGTGATTACCACACGATAAAGGATCACAATGAAAGAAGTGGATCAAACCGCAAGACCTGGAAGTGGTTTGACCAAATGGATTCAATTTATGGTCACCGTCCAGCCAGCAATGGTCGAGAGAGGGTGTCCCAACCCTGGACACGGCTACATCCATTTTAGAATCCATAGATGACGTTGAGTGATCGCAACATTTAAATATCACTATTCCTGTCTGTAGAATTTACTATTCCAATCATGGTGGGGGAAAAGGGCTGAACAAACAATTAAAACGAATAGGCTCGCGCTATTGTCTCTTCCGAGAGGACAAAAGCTATGTATCAACGCTAACAATGCTTTGCTTGTATTTTTCAGTCATTTAATAAGTGCTGTGACTTTTTAGAAGTAGAAACAACTAGTTCCATCTGCAAAAGTTACTAATCTCATCAGTGTTGAGCATACATTAGAAGGATTAAAAAGAAACAGGCTGGCGCCATTTACGTGAGGACATGAGCTAATTAGCAACAAGGCTAACCTGCACTTGTTTTCCACTCTTCGGTTGGTGCGTGTGCTTATTTGTTCCAGAATCACTGCAGATATGAGAAAATGTGCCTACTGAGGAACACGATAGTTCCCCAGATGATGTTGCATCACCATCAGCGGCATCAACACCGGCACGAACTCCGTCGCAGCCAGACGTGCAGGCTAGCACGTCCACCTCGCCTTAACCAGGGTAAGGGGCGCTGTGATGTTTAAAGGACAATACTGAGTACCAGTGGCGGGCGGTGCGTTCCACCCCTGGGCCATCAGTGATTTCCTATTCAGTCCAATCTAATTTAATACACCTTAAAATACCATCAATAGGACATCACAGCTGGAGAAACCTCACACACACACACACACACACACACACACCAGTGGCTGGTCAAGACACATAATTTCCAGAGTCTTTAAAATCAAACTCGCATTCCCAGTTGAGAGTAGGAAGCTGACCACGGATACCGTCAAATCTCAGAAATGAAAGATGGGTTTAAGAGATGAGACAATAAAATAAATAAGTAAAGCAAACACATTATTTGCATTTGTTTTGGAGAAAATTGTACCGCGAAACAATTGAACATGTTGGCGCAGCTGCACACACCACGTTATACACAATATAAATTGCATAGAAACAGAACACAGAATAATTTCATTTTGCCAGTTTATTTCGTTACCATTTATTGATTATTAACGAAATAAAATAACAAAACATTAAAAAAATACTAATAAAATGTTTCTACTCACCAACATAAATGTCCAGCATGGATCTCCTCCTCTCCTGCTCATTTGAAAATAAAATCCATCCTTCTTTCTTTCCTCAGGAAAACCTCAGTGGCTCTGTACAGTTTATCTGTGCGCTTCAGGTCCATGAGTGGATCCTTTTCTACGGACATGGAGGCTAATGCTGAAAGCCGTGTCTGCCCGGTCGTGTTTCTGGCGTACATTTTAACGCGCTTTAATGCTACCAAATCCATCTGATGCGAGCAACAGGCATTCCCAGCAGAATAACCTGCAGCGGTTCTCTGAAGCTGTTAGCCATGGGTACCGTTCATAGTTGCTTGCCTGAAAATGACGAACAAATCCTTTCCCCTGCTGGGACAAGCCAGCTAGCGTTGGAGTCAGACGACCTGTTCTCACAAGATCCATTTTTTCTTGAAAGGTCCGTCTTGAAAATGGTGTGGCAAGTTAATCTGCAACCAAGTCTGTCTCTTCTCCTCTTTCAGCCATCATGTGTTTAAAAATACACCGATAGCTGCCTATAGGTACAAATCTCCGTGTTTAGTTTTGATATTTTGCTTCATGCCGCTAGAAAAGTTCTAACTACTGCTTATCCAAACACAGGATGCGTTCATGTCAACTTTTGCGTGAGGCCAGCTAGCTGGCCCGGGCCAAGCTGACTCGTGAGCTGATTGGCTATCGCAACTAGACCGTCTCCGTTCACTTACAGCGGACAGTGGGCTTCTCGATTGATTCTGAAGGCCTAGAGCAGACTTAATCTGCCTGAAAACACAAGCAAGCTTAAATCTGATTGGATAACACCCAGCCTTGGTATTTTAACACTGGAAGCAGCACAGCCAAGTTGGTATAATAGGATATAAAGAAAATAGACCAGTAAACATTTTTTTTAGTTAAAAATAATTACCAAAGGAAAGAAAATACATTTACGCTTTTGAGTATGTTTAGGCCAGCAGAGAAGGCTTTGCTGGCCCTTACTGCCCACCACTGCTGAGTACAATGATTGTGAATTGTTTTAATAAAGCTGTAAATGTTCCATTTCAAAATATTCATTTGGATTACAAATTAAGTAGTTAGTTATGTTCGTTATTTATTTAAATATCAAGTAAAATTGTTATTTTCACTGTATGTGTATATACAGGTAACTTTATAATTTTACTTAAAATGACCCTGTTATGTGTTGGTGCTGGTGAAACAAATGAATGTACCCACCGTTGGATCAATAATGTATATTCCATTCTATTATAACGTCTCAGACACAGGGAACTTATACTGGTCTAAAGTGGGAAGTGAAACTAATGCCAGATTTTCTGTTTGTGTTTAGCCGACACAACAGAGGTCATGTGGTGTGTACATGTCTTCCTGGTCATGGCAAATTCTTTTTTTTTTACAGTTTTTCTACTTAATATTTCAGAAGGTAGGTTTCCTCTGTGTAGGGAGACGGGGAGGACAGTGGTGATGGCCATTCAGGAAGAAGGAGCCCTTGACCACGAACTGCAACGTGAAAATTGGAAACTTCTCTTGAAGGATGCCTGTGAGGCCAGGGAACAGGAAGCAGTCCTGAGGCGGCAGGAGATGTTATTGGGAGAGAGCAAGGCAGCACTGGGAGCATGAACCAGCCAGCAGCAGTGATGAGACTGCTACATTTAATCAAACTTTTCTGCCTTGGTCGATGTGCTTGGCGGTCTTGCAAGCAGCGTCAGTCAGAAATGAATTATTTTTTTGAACTGGTTGTTAACACCTTAACTTGCACATTTAAAGACTGACTGCTGCCATGTTTTAAACTCATTTTTATATTGCACATTTTAAAAATCACATTTACCTTTATTTACTTTACAGTTCATTTTTTACTTTGTTTGATGCCTAAAGTTGCTGATTTAACATTTGCCTTTTTATATTTTAATAAAACATTTTTCATTCAGAAATTTGTTGACCATTTGAACACCACTATTACTACAGCAAGTGTTCTGAAGCCAGAGAAAATAATGAGGAGTTATTTTCCATACAATCAAACACAAATACTTCATAATGAAATCTTTAATCTGCTCAAACACACACCCAAAAACATTTTACAATGAATGTATTAAAGAAATGTAACCAGGCTAGAAAAACCTCCTGAACTCAGTTTTAGCTCTACGCTGACACTAGCAGGGGGGGGGGGGGGGGGTCTGCCAGGCTAGAGCATCTCTGACACCTCTGTCCCCTTCCTCTACACCCTCTGCAACCAGAGATTGCACTGAAGGTTCATCTGCAACAGAGTCATAACACGAGGGTTCATGAAAGTCTTATGGCGTCAGATGGGTGTCAAAACCAATACGCGTGCACGTGTCCACATCGCACGTGGAAGTTAGAACCTCTCAATTGAAAATATACATGGCGAGAGGTCATTTGTACACTGAGAGGGAGAAAACTGTGTCTGTGAGCGGACAAGTGACAAACCTGCATGCTCGCGTTGGCCAACGAGCACACGGCAGAGGAAAACATGCGTGCGGCAGCCTCACTGCGCGCTCGGTTTCTGATTCTGCTCGCTCGGCTGTAGGGAGTTTTGCCACTCTGGAGGCGTGGCCTGTGGCTGATCTTTTCTGTCCTCTGATTGGTACGTTTTTTCCGCTCCTTACCCACCACCTCATTGGCCCATTGGTTGCCTCTCGGAGCACAATGGGGGGTAGCTGAAGAACAAATCTGATTAAATTCTTAGTAAGTAAAGTTATAGCTCAGCTGGTAGAGCCGATGACTTTCACTCGGACGATTCAGGTCCGAATCCAGGCAAGGACAACAAATAACATATAAGGTTATTTTCTTTTATTCCAGTGATATCTTTTACAGTTATGACCGTTCAACTGTCATTAAATGTCCGAATGTTTGCTGGAAGTGCAGCTGAACTTGAGGAAAGCATAGGACTCTGGAAGAGAGGGGAAGATGGCCATTGACACCTCAGCTCAGTGCATTCAAGAATTGCTGGTGTTTGGGTAGTCCTGAAAATGTTGTGACGCCCCCACAGTCTCATTGGGTTTTCATTTGTGTTTAATTGTGTTTTTCTTCTGTTGCAGGCAGCTCGTTAAGCAGCCTTGGAGGCACCTGGGCTCAGGGTGTGGTGCTGCCTATAAAGCCTGCTGTTTTACTGCTTTCACTGGGTCTCTCCTGCGTGTTGGAGAGTCCTCATTGGCCATTTTCTGTTCATTAACTTGCTTTAGTAAATCCTTACTTCGGTTAAATAATTCAGTTAATAAACCCCCACTCCTCTGTTTGGTCTCCTTTCTTGTTACAGCCCACCACTCCTAGACTGGGATGTAACAATCTGCAGACAGATTTCTGAGTATCTCCTCCTTTGGTATACAGATCCTCACTGAGCCAAGTACTGTGAACAAATAGTTGCTTCATGACGTTATTATCCAGCAAGGTCCCGTTTTTGGAAACAAGGGTGAGGTAATGAAAAAATAGAAAAAACTCGTTGATAGGTTGCAGCATATGGCCTGTAAATATGGGGTCTCTATGTGCCTGTCAAACACTGACCATGGATGGTAGAGAGCTCAGAAGCAAGTACAAAAAGTGAATCAGGATGTCATATGATGCAAACCTAAAGAAATGGAATCCATGTTGATGTAGATGTTCATAATTAACAAGACAACAAAATACGTATGCCCAAAGATGCAATATTTAAACAAATTAACATGCAAATTATTTATATGCATCATTAAAATGAAAAAAAAACATGTTTTGAAATAAAGTACACCAAAATTGACTCAGTCCATTCAAGAATTCTAAATGGACAATTATGTAACTCATCAATTAATTATTTGAAAGGATAAGTTGTCAATTAAATGCTGAAAAAAATAAACTATACATTAATGGGGCAAGAACTTTTAAAACAGACCTACACCCACAAGTCTATTTTTACCTGGAGTCTCCTCTCAAGAGTGGCTGAAGTAATATTACAACTTTGACAGAATACAAATTCTCTCTCTCTCTCTCTCTCTCTCTCTCTCTCTCTCTCTCTCTCTCTCTCTCTCTCTCTCTCTCTCTCTCTCTCTCTCTCTCTCTCTCTCTCTCTCTCTCTCTCTCTCTCTCTCTCTCTCTCTCTCTCTCTCTCTCTCTCTCTCTCTCTCTCTCTCTCTCTCTCTCTCTCTCTCTCTCTCTCTCTCTCTCTCTCAACCGAACCCCCACTCTAAGAGCTTTCCCAGTGACTCATATTGTAATTGTAGCGAAATTCCACAGAGAGGTTCTAACTTCCGTGCGCAAGTCGCATTGACACACACAATGTGGACGATTTTGGCACCCATCTGACGCCATAGTTCTGCTTGAGTTTCATATCACTATATACTTTTCTCGTTTTTACCAGATGTTACACTCCCATTATAACAAATTTCGTTGTGGAATGAGAAACTTTGTTGTTACCAACTATTGCTCCTTCGTTTTTCCTCCCATTGATGTGATTGAGCTTCCGAACAGTAATCGTTTCAAACACGTTTTTTTCTCCTTCGTTGGACTTAAATATCCAACCTACCAGAACAGATCTGCACATGTGATCTCCCTAGCCTTAATCCACCCAAAGCATCACCCTTCATTCACAACCAGATCTGTGTTAAACTCCAAATGACCAACTTTAGCTGATGGTGTGTTTTCTGACTGAGCAGGAGAAAAAAACAATCCTGGACTGTGTTTACGGCCGAGGACGGAATCCCCTTCATCTGTCAGGATGGTAGACAAGCTTTGGTGTTGGAGTTCATCTTTATTTTTACACCTCCAGTGGGTCTCACTGAGTCACTGCTGACAGAGCATCAGTTCACTTGCCAATGTTTGTAAAAGGACTTGGCAAAAAGAAAACACTCAAGGCTTAAACAAATAGAGTTTAGCAGAAAAATACATTTGTTTTCTTAAATATTTAGCTCATTTACTGCATCACTAACAGTCAGTGGTGCAAATTGTGGGTATTGATATCAATTCAATTCTATTCCATTCAAGTTTATTTCTAAAGCGCCAAATCATGACAAGAGTCCTCTCAAGGCACTTCAAACAGTAAACATTCCAATACAGGTCAGTTCATTAAGCCAGTCAGTAAAAAGTTTCCTATATAAGGAACCCAGCAAATTGCATCAAGTCACTGACTAGTGTCAGAGTCTTTACAGCAATCCTCATACTAAGCAAGCACTTAGCTACTGCGCTTAAATCCAGTAGAACCAGAACCGTCACTTTCTGTGCATCATAATTTATTCTTACGTCATTTAAAACTCTTAAGAGGGCCGTCTCAGTGCTGTGGTTTACTCTAAAACCAGACTGAAATTTCTCAAGGACATTATGTGCATTAATAAAATCATTAAGCTGTATTAACAAGCTTTTCTGAAGTTTTACTTAAGAATGGTAAGTTAGACATCGGTCTGAAGTTGTTAAAATCACTAAAATCTAAGTTTCTCTTCTTCAACAGGGGCCTCACCACCGCCCCTTTAAAGGCAGCAGGAAAGACCCTGTTTGAAGAGAACAGTTCATCATGGTTAAAGTCTCATCTCTAAAATATTCATAAAATGGCTTAAAAAACAAAGTAGGAACTGGATCTAAAAGACATGTGGTGGGCCTTACTGAGGAGACAACTGTATCTAGAGTTCCAGCCTCAATCAGGACAAACTGTCTAGTGTTTCCTCTGGTAAAGGTACACACTCAGATTTTAACAAAACCATGTCACTGTGAGACGATAAAATGTTGCATCTGACTGTGTGTACCTTCCCTCTGAAGTGGTCTGCAAACTCCTCACAGAGAGAGTTTGATGGTGTTTTCTGAGATACATCAGGAGTATTGTTAAAAACTTGATTGATAGAGGAAAACAGGATTTTAGGATTATTTTATTTTCTGAGATGAGTTTGGAAAAGTATGCATACCTTGAGTTCCTTATTGCGTTGTTGTATGACTTAAGAGTTTCTCTGTATATCTGATAGTTTATAGTGATTTGGTTTTTCCTCCATTTTCTCTCTGCCAACCTGCAGTTCCTCTTTTGTATTCTGAACGTTTCATTCCTCCATGGGAATGTCAGTCTAGGCTGTATCTTTTTAATTTTTTTGTGGGGCCAGACAGTCAAGGGTGGACTGAAGCCTGCTGTTAAAATCGTTCACTATTAAATCACAGGGAGCAGGTAAAGCAATAGGAGGTATGTTTTCCAAGATATCAATAAAACCTGCAGCCACTTCAGGGGTTAGATGATGTTTCCTGACAATTCTCACAGAGGTCTCCCGCTGGGTGAAACTGGTGATATTAAAAACACGAAATAGTGGTCAGACAGCCAAGTTAACAACAGAGAGCACACGGATAGACAGGCCATACGTGATGACCAAATCTAGGGCGTGCCCTCTGTTGTGAGTTGGCTGTGTGACGTGTTGGCTAAAATCCATATAATTAAGAATATTTTTAAAATCTGACGATAAAGGGTCTAAAAGATTATCCACATGTAAGTTAAAATCACCAGCTAAAATTATTTGGTCATAAGAGTTGTGTAAATTTGATGTCGCTATATGCTTGCTTAGTATGAGGATTGCTGTAAAGTCACTGACACTAGTCAGTGACTTGATGCAATTTGCTGGGTTCCTTATATAGGAAACATTGTTTCTGATTGGCTTAATGAACTGACTTGAATTGGAATGTTTATTATGTGAAGTGCCTTGGGATGACTCTTGTCGTGATTTGGCACTATATAAATAAAATTGAATGGAATTGAATTGAATAAAGAAAAATTCTATAAGAGATGTGCTATTTTTGAGAGGTCTATAAACTGTGACACATAGAACTTGAGGAGTCCCAAAAACAGCTGCATTGTATTCAAAAGTGCTAAAATTATCAAAAGAAACAGCTTTGGCGGTAAGTGTTGCTGAGATTATAAAGGCAGTACTGCCTCCCTTTTTGCTGCTCCTTGTAGAATAAGTAAAATTAAAATTTGGTGGGGAAACCTCTGTGAGAACAACAGGGGCATCTGCACTCAGCCAGGTCTCTGCTAAAAACAAACCATCCAGGTTGTGATCTAAAATCAAATCATTAATAATAAAAGTTTTATTCAGCAGAGAACGGACATTTAAAAGTTTCATATTAATGGTAACTGGAGAGGGAGTGACAGTATGATTGTGTGAAAGTGGAACTACTGGTAAATGTTTAGGATTTCACTGCCTTGCGGCACCCAGTTTTCCACCTCAACTGACTCCGAAAGAGTGGAACCCACCCTGAGCTGAGCATGCGCTGATGGCCAATCACCGGATACACGGCAGCGTTTGAAGCTGATAGCAGCTCATTCACAAACATCAACAAACAATTAAGACACATTTTCGCCTAATTTATTTACTGACAATGCAAAAAAATGATCTGGTAAGTATGACTCACTCAACCTGGAGGTAAGTGGAGAAAATTTAGAAATTTTACAAAACTATATTCACTAAGTTTTTAAGTTTTTTGTTATGGGTCCGAAGAAATCAGCAGCTGAGACCGAAACACCTGGGACTAAGAGGAGCCGTCCTCAGGACTCACCTGAGGCCTCGTCTCCCCGTAAGGACATTTTAGAATTATTAGATTCTATTGATAAATGGCTTCTGGGATTTGAGGGGCGACTTCATCTGCTAGAGCAGGGGTGGGCAATTATTTTTTCCATGGGGCCACATGAGAAACAGAAAATATTGTGGAGGGCCAGGCCAAAAGGCTGAAGTCAATTATGCATAATATTAATGGTATTTCTTTATAAAAAGCAGTAAATATCATTGTTTTTTTTTTCAAGCTGGTAAGAGTAGACTATATGTTATAAATGAGCAAAGAGGAAAAAGTGAGGTTGGCTTACAAAAATGTGATTTATTCAAATTTCCCAAGGCAATGGTAAACAAAGTGTACGCATTTGGTTTTTGTTAAACATTTGTGACTTATATTAGTTAACAGTTTCAGTCACATTCACTCCAAAACACATTTTGAGTTTCAAATATTGTTGGAAAGAGGTTCTTAGCATTCTACAGACACACAGTATTGTCTGTAAAATAAAATCACTGAACTGTGATCTTGAGAAAGAGGTTTAAAACAAAAGTGTCCCAGTTCACTGCTAGTTGCCTACATTTTTGGTCCAAACACCTTATTTTGTGTTTTTAAGCAATTTTTTTCTTATTCAGTGAGAGAAATCTAGTCTCTGCTGGGCTTTAACGAGTGCATCAAAGTCAGGTTGAATGTCTGAGGTGGAGATGCGAAGCACAGCTGACAAATGATCATCAGTAAGAGAGGATCTATACCTGGATTTTGTAAACTTCATCATTGAAAATGTTTGTTCACAAATGTAGGTAGAGCCGAAGAGAACCAACATCTTCTGAGCATGTCTCCTCAGGTTTGGAAAGTTCTCCTCCTTAAGAGAAGAGTATAAATCCAGCAGAGATCCTGACTTAAAGTGCTCTGCCAGTACTGCATCAGACTGCAGGTAAATGAGTTCCAGCTGCACATCACTGTGTTCATTATCCACACTGCAGGTAAAGGGAGAGGAAATCATGTGCATTTCATCCTCGATTGTTCTGAGCTCTTCAAAACGCCTTGAAAACTCACCATGTAATGCTCCTAACATGGATGAGTACCTGCTGAGGTGATCAGCTGATGGTGTGACTTCGTTCAGGGTTTGCATGTGAGTGAGTGTTGCTCTCCAGTTGACTTGAAAGAAACTGCAGCTTTCTCATGAAGGCCTTCACGAGGCTGTGCATTTCATGAACAAAAAGGCCCTTGCCTTGCAGTTTGGTGTTCAGTTCATTCATCAGTGCAGTCACATCAACAGCAAATGCAAAATCTGCCATCCAGTCCTCATCTGAGAGCTCTGGAATGTCTTTGCCTTTCCTCTCGCAAAACTCTCGAATCTCTGCTTTCAAGTCCCAAACCCTCTTCAGCACTTTCCCCAGGCTGAGCCATCTGACAGCTGTGTGGAGTCCTCCAAAAGAGCGGCAAACTGTCTGTGATTCATTGCCCGCGCCCTGATGAAGTTTATTATTTTAGTAACAACATCAGTAACATGGTTGATTTTTAGCACTGACTTGCACAACACATGTTGGTGTATAATTCAATGCAAAAACACCAACTTTTGATCTGCATCGATTTCTGTCACTTTATCTTGCATGCGTTTCAAAAGTCCGACATTTTTCCCTGTAAGATTTGGACAACCGTCTGTTGTGACACCTGACAGTCTTTCCCATTTCAATCCCAGAGTGTCCGTGCACACATTTACCTCTGTAAAAAGATCACTCCCTGTCGTTGTCCCTTTCATCGACCGCATTGCTGCCAGCTCCTCTGTGAGCTTGAAGTCTGTTATCCCCCGGACAAATACGAGCAGCTGGGCTGTGTCGCGGACATCAAAGCTCTCAGCTAAGGCCAATGAGAAAAAGTCAAAACTTGCCACTTCACGTTGCAGCTGAAGCTCCAGGTTTCCCGCAATGTCCTCGATCCTCCTGGTCACGGTTCGCCTGGACAGCGGGATTTGCTCAAATGCGCCTTTTTTCAGGGCATATTAGTGCGGCAGAGTCCACCATGCACTCTTTGACAAACTCTCCCTCCGAAAACGGCTTGCTGTTTTTAGCTATTTTGTGGGATATCACAAAGCTGGTCCTGGTTGCTGCATCCCTGGATGTGTGAAGCTTAGTAAAAAAGCCTTGCTGCTTTTGCAACTTTGCTAGCAAAGCTTCAGATGTCCGTGCCCTCTCAGCATCAGACAAGTTCTTGTATTTTTCCGAGTGTTTCTTGTCGTAATGCCGACTCAAATTGTAGTCCTTAAACACGGCAATCTCCTCCCCGCAAACCAAACACATGGCTTTACCTCCGACTTCAGTAAAAAAAATACTTGGCAGTCCAATCTTTGTTGAAAATCCTGCATTCGGCATCTTTCCTTTTTTTTTTTTTTTGCATGAGCGGACATTTCTGGGGCTACAATCACCATGTTAACCGCGGGCACTTGTTGCTATACGTATTGCGTCATTGTGCACGTAAAAAACAACTTCAAAATAAAAGCAATGCAGCCTTAGTCCATGCATGAGGTAAAATGAGAAAATACATTTATTTTGTAATTTCCAATTAACCTTACGCGGGCCGATCAAAGTCAACCAAAGGGCCGTATGTGGCCCGCGGGCTGTAAAATGCCCAGGTTTGTCTTAAACCAACATATTTCATTCAGGTTCTCATTTCAGTGTTCATAAAAACTTTTGAGCCACGCAGGACAGTTCTTAACTACGTAGAAAAATGTCCTCACCTGCTTCTGAGTTGTGTATTTTAACTGGTGGTTTTCCACCCTGATTTACAAATAAATTCTTTAAAGGCCCCGTGTGTGAAATTCACAGAAATCATAGTAAAAAGATCCGACTCTTTAGCACCACGCAGTTTAGAGTCGGTTTTGCAGCTATTGGAGCCCCCGAGGATCAAAAAGTTTTTTTTTATCATTATTTAAAACTTTATTAACAAATATAACAAATACAATACAAAATCGTGTTGCTGTAAACGGCAGCATGTCATCATCTAATTCCATCTTTCAAGTCAGCCAACAGGTTAGTTGTTTTCATCTAACTTATTTTATTAATTTAATCTAAATAGGTTTTGAATAAGAAAAACTTTTTTATGTCAGTTATGTTTGCTAATAGCAAACGGCAGCTAGTTAATGATGACTTCTGACTACAAAAAATGACAATATTTTGTTCATTTTATTTGAGAAATGTTATATTTCTATTTGCCATTTTGGAAATATACAAGGTAGTGTAGTCTGTAATTGTTTTCTCTCCGTAAACAGAGTCAGATATCATCCGATGGTTCATCAGTGGAGACAGACAGAGGACGAGGGAGAGGAAGAGGGCGAGGAAGAGGGAGAGGAAGAGGGAGAGGAAGAGGGAGAGGACAGACGTGTGCCAGCGCACAGAGAGGCAGAGGTGTTAGACATGCGACAGAAGCAGGGCAAGCATCCCAAGATGAAGGAGCCGAATTTGCTCAAACCAGCCGCAACGTCCCATGCACAAGAGGAAGAGGCAGAGCTGCAATAAAGTCTCGAAGATCGGCGCTTTCAAGAGCTTTCAAAATCATTTTTCTTTTACTTGGATGAGACAAACTATCCCGTTTCTCAAGTTTGCTTGTAGAATATGTGTGATCCTCCATCCCTAGAAGTACGGTGTGGCTAGTTTCTTCTTCTTCTTAGTTACTTTGTCAGACTGCATGCTTACAAGGCGCACTTCTGCCCCCTGCTGTTTCTTTGAGGTTACATCATTTAAAAACGCAAACATCAAATGCGAAGCTTAATATGTTGTATGTCCCTAAAAGGTCACTGTATTTTAAGATGGCGCATGCCATATGGAGCACCGGTCTGCTTCTTTTGTCTAAAATATTAAAATATAAAGCTAATAATAATGCTTAGAATAAATGCTTGTTTGAATTATCATTAAAAAAAAAACAAATTTGAGAATGTGATACAAGAAATTTGATAACTTATAAGATGAAATATCACACATTGGGCCTTTAAAAATCCTGCCTTGTGAATTCATGGATTTTTTTTCACATTCTGTCTCTCACAGTTGAAGTGTACCTATGATGTAAATTACTGACCTCTGTCATCATTTTAAGTGGGAGAACTTGCACAATCGGTGGCTGACTAAATGCTTTTTTGCCCCACTGTACATCCAAACACTGTGGTCCTGTACACCTGTCCAGGAATTTTGGGGTAGAGTATGTGAAGACCTGTCAAAGTGTCTGAAATGTCATATCCCAACTTCCCCCCTCTCTTTGTTTACTGGGAAACCTGGACGATGTCCCGATTGAAACATATTTGGTTCACTTGGTTATGACTGCCATATGCATCGCTAAGAAAACTATCCTCATGACTTGGAAAAATAGAGAAACTCTCTGCATTAACCAGTATAGAAATCTTTTGTTAGATCATATTACACATGATACAGCCTCTACTTCCACTTCAAATCAATCTCTCTGGGCTTCATTGATCGGTTCCATCACATAGCGATGACGGGGGACCATTGATATTGTCTTGCGGAATGATGCGGGTGAGGGGATGGAGGGTCTGAGTTTGAAGTATCCGGACATTCCCTGGAGGTGGGTTCACTGGGGGTGTCTGGGACTGGGGGGCTCTTGCCCCCCTCTGGAGGTGCTTAGGTTGCCTCGGGGGTTGGACTACTGGCGGTTGTGAGTGGAGCCCCTTGGAGGTCTTGGCGGTGGCCATGCGTCACTGCCCGGCAGCTGCATTGCCCCTGGGCGGGTCTGGGTGGGGGCCTGGGGGCTCGGGGTGTGGGAGTGGCCGGCCCCATGGGGGGATCTGGGCGGGGCCTTGGGGGTCGGGTCCTGACATGTATGCTGCCGGGGAGACGGCAGGAACATGCGGCAGTGCCTAGCTCAGGTTCTGGGGCCTTAGGTAGACCTTGGCTCCTCTGTTGTCCCATCACAGGGGAGGGGGAGGACCCAACCTTACCTAAATGTCCTATGTCTTATGTGATCTGGAAGTTGTGCAAATGCAGGGATGGGCATAGATATTCTGCTGGGGTGGGGCTGGGTTGGTGCAGTCGGACTCCGTGAGGCTCTGTGATGCTGCTGCTTTGGGCTCTGGCAGGATGGGCTGGGGTCTCCATGCCCTGGGTGGCATTTTGACAACAGAGGTGCCTATTGGGGCCAATGGGGGAGCTGGCTCCCTGGAGGGCTAAGCCCAACCAGCCATTCCTCCCCATCCCCACACATTTCTCTCCTCCTGGCCCCTCACATTATCACACAAATATGCACATAGGACCTTGGGGGATGGACAAGTCAGGGAGTGCGTGTATGGACCCCATTTCTGCATTCCTGTGGCAACCTGCCCCCCAATTTTATTTGCACCTTAAACATTTCCACCAATGACATTTCACGCAAACACACATTTAGGGCCTTGGGAGTGAGCACATTCAACGGCATTTGGCAGGGGGATTTCTCAACCTCATCCCAAGTGTCAGTGCCCACTTCCAATTTTAAACTGCACTTAGACACTGAGGGCTGTGGGTGCAAGTGGAGTGGTGTGGTGGCAACAGCTGGCATAGGCCAGACGATGCCCGCACTGCCCACTCACCACAGCCATGAAATACACCTCATCAACACTCACTAACACCATATTGGAGCAGGCGGAGGGAGACTAGGGGTCTTAGCACACCTCTGTTGTTGCTTGGCTTCCTGGGTCTGAAGGCTAGGAGGGGGATCCGGCTGTCCGGTTGGAGTCTGGGGTGGTGGGTTGTTGTGCTCAGCGTCGGGCGGGGGAGCCTGCTCATCAGCACCCCAGCAGAAAGGGTTGAACTCTGGGAACCGGTAATGGTTGTACCCCATGTGATGCAGTACCGGGACCAGAGTGAATAGGGTGTGTATGGGGAGTATGAATGGGTGTCCGGCGTGTATTTTTTTTAAGTCTTTGGTTGTATGTGTATGTGTGAGCATGAGGGAGGGAGTGTGTGACTGTACCTTTGTATGACTATATATGTCAGGTGGGGACTTTGACTCCTCCCTTCTCCTGGGACTTCTTTTGATGATATAGATCTTTGTCTCCCCTCCCCCTGCCATACCTGGTGTGGAGTGCTGTGCCTTGGTCTTCCTGGGTCATGGCTCCCGGGTCAGGGAGTTTAAGATTTTTGGCTTCTGCCTGATCAATCCCAGTGGCTGTCTGGTGGGGTCTGGGTCCCTGGGCTCTGCTGGGTCCCCGGCGGGGGTGTCACCCCTGGGTCCCGGGACGCTGTGTCCCGGGCTCGGCCGGCTAGGGGGTGGGAGGCTGCGGGCAGGCCTGTGGGCTTGCCGCCGTTATCTCCCGGGACTCTGCTGGCTGCTGGTTGTGGCCCCCCGGGGGCCTTTAGTATATAAAGGGGCTTTTCTGGTCGCAGTCTCCCTGGGGTTCCTGTGTTCTGGGGCAACTCCTGGATCTCTGGGACTTGGAGCTCCCTCGGTCTCCTGCACATCTTTAGGGGGCAGATCTGTGGCCCCTCACACTCTCTATTGGACGCTCCTGTAGATAAACCTTACATAAACAAGCGCGTGTACACACACAGGTGCTCACATGGTGCTCTTATAAGTATGGACTTGGGCAAATTCAACACATGTCTTAAGGCTGTGGTTGGCACTAAATGCACTGTGATTTATTATCGTGTGATTGTTCAGTAAAACATTGTCAATTATATATTTCCTCATCAAGTTGACGCAGTGATAGCTTGCTCTAGTTGTATTGCAGTTGTGTCCCATTTTTTTGTTTGTTTGTTTTGTTTTTGTTTTCTTTCTTTCTGCAGGTCTAGAAGCAGACTCTTGTTCATTATTGTTTATTTTTGTGGAACACCCCCATCCCCACCACCACCTTTTGTCTCTGTCTGTTCGGAATTACAAAGCATTCAAAAACAATAAAGTTTAAAGTATATCAGGCATGACATTAAAAGCAGAAGCTTTGATGCTCCACCTGAGAGTAAATCTGTAAGGCTTGTCACCAGCATTCAGACATCAATTATGTTTGCTTCACAGCCAGACAGGACACGGGAAAAAAAAACTTCAGTCACATCTTCATCTTCATCACTCCCGTTTTCTTCTTACAGGTGAAGAGAAGAAAGAAGTTTGATGTTTGGCTGAAGAAGAAAAGTCACATTTAGATGTTTTATTTTAAACTTTCTTCTCTTTTAGCATCCTAACGATAAAAGGTTTTCTGACAAGATGAAGAGATTTTCTATTTTCATTCATCTGATCTTATATTTACTTCAGAATGAACTGAACATGATGAAATAAAAATTTTATTTAACAGCTAAAAAAAAAGAAAAAAAGGGTGGAACCCACCCTCACCTGGATCGCCCTACCCTTTAAAAAAACCTCTTATCCATCTTGTGTGCGCAGTTACCCGGGTGTAAACAATAACATTCAATGGGTCTATAGCAGCTTTAAAACGTACTACCAACTCGTTCTTATTTTCCCAAAATTTCAAGGACAGGTCTGTTGTACCTTCACTGGGGAAGAATATTGTAGGACTCATTGTGAGCCAAACGAGAGATTTCTGTTCCAGTTATAATGTTGGATGAAGCAGAAGAGAACTACGTTTTAAAACACAAGCCACTTACTTCCAAAAAGTTGAGGATGTGGATCTACATTAATCTGGTGGACAGCTCCTAAAGCTTGGTTTATGCTTGACGCATTTACTTTCCGCTTGGTGATGCGGCTCGCGGCTGGAACGCGCTTCACAACTTGCAGCGTTTATGGTTCATGCGGCTTGTCTCTGCGGTGAGCCAATATTCTCCCAAACTGTAGGGGGCAGCATGGAGCTCTACAGCATGCATCCAACACTACACCATAGTAGAAGTAAAAATTACTGTTGTTTACAACATGGCATTCCAGCATTTTTTTAACAGCGTCCTCGTCTTTTCCGACAGTGCGAGCTATTTCTCTCCAAGAATTAACAATATGTTGATCACGGTGATCTCTGAGAGCTGAATCATACAAATGTCTGTATTTACGAACCTCTGCCATACTAGTTCTTGCCAGTCCGCCATGTTTTCCCACGTCCGACCGTCCGCGTGATTGGAAATTTTCCTAGGTGCGCGGTGCGGAAAGTTTGGGCCGTGCGGAGGCGTGGTGGAGGGGCGTGGTTGTTAAAATGACGCAGTTTTGCTGTGCGGAGCCGTGCAAACCTCGCGGACGCGTCAAGCATAAACCAACCTTTATAGGGAGGCTACAAGTAAATAAAATATTAAATCTGTACTGAGTTCTGAAACTAGGGTGCAGGAAGTTGTTTCATTGTTTATTTTTTATCTATTTTTGACCTTACTGGGGTTAAACACTCCAAAAGTAAATCAGATCCCCGTAAAGCAGACAGACACATGAGTTTATTCCAGCCACACCATCACTGCTGCACAGTTTACATTCTTGATTGTTCATTGGCATCCGGTTGGGCAGCAAAAAAAGAGTTTCGTTGTGCATGACAAAACCAGCAAAGCTTCACAACCCTGAGTCCTTTATAAATGAAACTGCCTTGCCTTAAGTGGTTCTGGTTCTGGTGCAATGGGTCCAGAAAGGGATCATTAGGTTAATATCTACTCTTTCCAGGGAGCTGAACCCATAGCACCCCCACTGATGGAGAAACGGCAGCACACTTCCTAGTCGGAGATGGAAGTTTGTTGGCCCCCTGGAAGCCCCTTGTGGCCTGGGGCATCCAAGCAATCGCCTGCCCTGCCTGTTGTCACAAAGCAGCGCCTCTGCTCTCTACATGTGCTAATTGCACCTGATTGAACTGGTTTGAACCAGATTTCCACCTCACCACCATGTGAAAAACCCGAAGGCTCACTGTCAACACGGAGTGAACTTTCCACATATTTCCAGCCCCTCACTGAAGATGCTGTCATGTTGTATGAGTGTGCCTGCGAGCCCTACCTACTGACCCCACACACACTCATGGTGATTTTAATCATTCAAAACTGATTTCAGCTAAACCAGGTTACAAAAGTTTTTGTTTAAACCACAGCAGCAAGGTGAACCACACGATATGAGGTGCTCGTTAGGAGGGGGTGGGTCATAAGTCTCCCTGCAGTCAGAGACAAGATAGTGTGTTGTTGCTGTTCTACTTGGATGTCTGCTTTCTGAAGTCTACTTGGTCTACATGTCTAGGTCTTGTTTCAGTGAAGAAACTGTGTTTAAATGGTTCTGACATCCAAACTATTCTGCTGTTACTTGAGCATTCCTGTGGAGCTCCAGGCCTACAGAGACTCCAACCTGCAAAAGATCTCCATGTCAGAGGCCACAGGAGATCCTCAGAGCGGATCTAGGCTGTCGTAGAGGAACATCAAGTCCTGTTCAACACCAGGCAGCAGATTCTCTCTCATACCTTCTCTTACACAAATTAAACAAATTTGAAACCCTCAAATAACAAAAATTACACCAAAAATCCAAATAAATCCTTCGTTTCAGACAGCAGACCTTGAGTGTCTAGAGCTGGAACAGAAGGAGCTTCTGTTTCTGAGGTCGAAGCATCAACTTGTCTAACAGCCTGTGTTTGTGTCCCACCTTCATTAGCATATTCTCATCGTGCTGCTGATCTGTCAATCTTTATAGATTTTGCTGCATCGCAACACCCTGTCGTTACCATGGCAACACAGGAGAACAAAAAGACGTTTTTTTTCTCAGCCTCTGCTGTCATAGGTTGAGATGCAGGCAGATGTGTCGCTGTGATGTGATGTTAAGTAGACACCGCTGTGAAAATATCTGTGAGACACACACACACACGCACATACACACACACACACGTAAGCACACACACACGCACACACATATACACAAGCACATACACACACACAATCTCATACACACGCACGCACACACACACACACACACATACATACACACACATAAGCACATACACACGCACCCACACACACATATACACAAGCACATACACACACACAAGCACACACACACACACACACATGCATGCACACACACACACTCACACACACACATCCCTCTCCTCTCACATACCCATCACTACACACCAATTTTCTGTCATTTTTCCTCCCTCCATCACATCACCACGGCAACCAGGGAACCACACTGATGGTCTCCCAGCTCAGCGGCATGTTGATCCCCATTCTCCTCCTCCTCATCATCATCACCAGCAGGCAGAAGCCATCAGCTGACGTGTTTACTCACATTCCTCTCAGTCGGATCAGGACCTGGTTGTTGTGGTTCTGCTCTTGAGTGTCAACAAAGTCCTGTGTCTCTTCAGGTTGCTGCACCTCCTCTGTCTGCAGCTGCTGCTCTTTAGATTGCTGTTCTTCAGTCCGTGACATCTCCTCGCACTGCACCTCCTCCTTCACTTCTTTTTGCTCCTCCTCCTCCTCTTTCTCCTCTACATCTTCCATCTTTCCTACCTCCTCTTGCTCCTTGTCAATCTGCTGTTCCTCTGTGAGTGGCATCTCCTCACCCTGCACCTGCTCATCATCCTCCTGCTGCAGTTCCTCTCCATTCTGCACCTCCTCCAGCTTCTCCTGTTCCTCATTGTGTTGCTCCTTCTTTTCTTCCTGCATAACCCCCTCTGTCTCCTCTTCCAGTGGCTTTGAATCCTCCTCTTTCCTAAACAAATTCTCACAAAGTCTGTCCTCCTGTTGCTGCTCCTCATCTTCTGGCACCCACTCAGGCAGCTGTGCCTCCTCCGCCTCCTCATTCATCCTGTTGAAGGTTTGTAAAAGTATTCACGGAGCAGAATCAATTCCCTGGGAGGTGTCCTAATGTCTCTCAGCAACACAGAGTTTTGAAAACATCAACACTGATTGCAGCACAGAGTGCTTGAATTTCTGCAACTCAATCCAACTTCCTGTGATGTCGCCAGACGAGCTCCACCAATCCCAGCCTTTGGTTTGTGACGGAGAAGAAAGGCTAAAGTTCGCCAGAACTTCAAAACACAAAGTCAAGGAAAAGCCAGTCGATCAGCTGATGACCTGATTGAAAAGCCCACAGTTCAGCGCTGGACTCCTGCACTGCGGCGGGCTCGGAGCATCGCCGTGGCAACACAAGGGGGAGGTCGCCAGTGATATAGATGGGACTGAGTGAAAGTGTGAGCGAGAAAGCAGAGTGATGGTGGAGGACAAAGAAGAAGCAGAGAACATTGCCCAGCGTTTCCGTGGAAACTCAACGGTTGCCAAGAGTGATGGAATCCTGCAATCAACAGACCTCCCTCTTTCTCCTCCTCCTCCTCCTCTTCCTCCTCATCATCACCTCTCAGTTCCAAATGCACATAACTTTATGTTTCAGCTCTGATGAAAACATCAAACGCCCCCTTCCCCACCCTTGCTGTGTGTGTGTGTGTGTGTGTGTGTGTGTGTGTGTGTGTGTGTGTGTGTGTGTGTGTGTGTGTGTGTGTGTGTGTGTGTGTGTGTGTGTGTGTGTGTGTGTGTGTGTGTGTGTGTGTGTGTGTGTGTGTAGGCTTTAAACACTGATGATGTAATGTTCATGAAAATGAGAGTCACAAGTTCCCAGTCAAGTGGAACTGTCAGATATGTGGGCGCCATCTTGAGGCTTCACTGGTCATTACATCAACACAGTCAGAGCTGTTAAGTTCAGATCTAAAATACATGTATATTGAATTTCCATTCCATTCCATTTATTTGATAAAGCACATTTAAAAACAGCATGTGAGCTGACCAAAGTGATGTACAGGGGTAAAAACATATAAGGTTAAAAGAATAATATAAAAGAATAAAACAACTAGAGCAAAACACAAAGAACCAACCATGAGAAGTCAATAAAATCAGTAAAAGAACAGTGTAAATAAACCATCGATAAAATAGCTAGGCAGTAAAAGCAAGGGAATAAAAGTAAGTCTTTAAGTGAGACTTAAAAACCCCAATGGAGGGGGAGAGTCTGATATTCAGCGGGAGATCATTCCAGAGTTTTGGAGCGCAGACAGAAAAAGCTCGTTCACCACGGGTTTTGCAGCGTTGACGGGGAAACTGTAGTAGGTGTGGGTCACCTGAACGGAGAGTCCTGCCTGGCACATAAGGAGTGAGTAACTCGGATATGTAGGGTGGTGCTAAGCCATTCAGCGCCTTAAAACCAAACAATAAAATTTTAAAACGTATACGGTAGTGCACAGGAAGCAAGTGAAGTCTTGCTAAAATTGGAGTGATGTGCTGCCGACGGCCAGTATTGGTCAGAAATCTTGCTGTTAAAAAAACTAAAAAGAGAACTTTTAGGCAGATGTCTCAGGTTTATCCATGTGCTTCTCCTTCCTCTTCTTCCTGCTTGATGACTAGCTTCCCTAAAATAAAATAAAAAAGATCATTAAAAAGTGTTCAAGATGCAACTATACCTGACATTATTAAAAGCATTTTTTTTCTAATTTCTTAAATCTCCAAGTCGTTTTTCCAACATTTAAAGGTGTTATTTTCTTCTTGGCCTCCAGTTTAAAAATTGTGTGAGCTGTCAAAAGCACTTCAATAACATTTGAGGACATTTACATAGAACATCTATTTGCTTTTCCACTAACACTGTACATGCTTATAGGTGGAAGGCTGGTGGTAGGTGTTGATTTGGACGCCATCATCTGGGTTCCACACATCCAGCAGCAGGACATCAAAGTGGAGGATGGAGTCAGGAGGGATGATGTCACCTGCAGAGGAGATGAAAACAAAAATCACTTAGTATCTTTGATCGGACTCGTCTCAGTGAGGATCTGACTGAACCTCTGCATGCCTTCTGGGTAAATTATCAAAGTAAAACAAATGTACGTTATTGTTTATAAATAAGAGCAGTCCAGCAGACGGTAAAAATAAAAACATAAACAGATATTTCTAAAACACTTCAGTAAGGAAGTTTTTAATGCTTAGAAATGCAAAACAAACAATTTCAGAATGATTCTTTAGTAACTCTGAACTCTAATGTGGTCAAGCCCTTTCTATCCCGTTTGTTTCAGGATCGATTTTAAAAGACTTTTGACGGTTTTTAAGTGTCTTAACGATCTTGGGCCTTCTCATCTTTCAGAACTGCTTTTACCGTATGAACCCACGCGGTCTCTGCTCTCCTCTGGCAGCCGTCTGCTGGTCATCCCTAAAGTGAGGACACATATTCACGGCGAAGCGTCCTTCCAGTACTACGGCCCTCGCCTCTGGAACAAGCCGCCAGGGGACCTCAGGGCCGGAGAGAACGTTCATGTTTTTAGAAACAGGCTCAAGACCCATCTTTTTAGCTTAGCTTTTAACTGATTACCATCACTTTTAAAATAAATAAATAAATTAGGTAATTTATCTATTTATTTATTTATTTTATGTATTCTTTCTTTATACGTGCAATTTTTAAACAGAGTATTTTACCATAGATTTATGATCAACATTATTTTAATATCTATATAACTTTTTACATTACAATTCTCATTTTAGCTCTTATTATTTTATATTTTAACCTTAATTTAACCTTTTTCCAGTGTTTCCTCTGTGGGAGCCCTCTGCCCTGGGGGCGGTGGTCGGCTGTGGTGGCCTGGGTGCTTTCCAGGTGTGCCTGGGTGGAGGTGGGGGTCTCTGCCCTCCCCGCCCTGGGCGCCCTGTGTCGGTGCCTCGGCTGCTGCTGTGGATCTGCTGCTGTCGGGTCGGATGGCTCCCCTGATGGCGTTTCCTTATCTTAGCAGGTCTGGATTATCTGATCTCAGTCCATTGTGCGTGCATGTGTGCTGGAGGATGAGTGTAGTGAAGGGTTATTTATTGTCAGACTGTTTTTAAAATTCTGGGGATGGGAGGGAATGTGGGTACGCGGGGCCTTTTAAATTTGTTAAGCACTTTGAGTTGCATGCATTGTAGGATTAAGTGCTGTATAAATAAAGTTGATTGAGTGATCTAGAAATAATTTTAAAAAACTTTTCCTAGAAAAGATAATCACTCCATGAGAAAATCACCTTAGTCTACTAGATCAAAAACCGTTATTAGGATACATTTTAATGATCTCTTACGTTTGCAAAGACATTGTTTATGCATGTATGAACAAGGGAAAGGTAAACACAATTGCAGTGTAGAAAATCACTGCAAAAAGTCTGATTTCCAAAAACAATCTGTTGCAAACAGACTAGATCCTGCAGAAAATCCAGAATGTTGATAGAAAAAGGACTTAGCAGATGAAATAAACTAAACAGAAGTTATTAGTTTAGATTTGGAGCATTGTGTTTTCACAACATCCCAGCATATAAACAAAATCAAACCAGTGAAACACAATGATGTCGCGGTTTTGGCCTGTTTGGCTCTTATAAATCCAGAAATACATATAATTAATCTAAAGTCAGGCACACCCACAAATGGTACATGGCCTGTGTTTATATAGCACCTTTTAGGGTTCTGTAACCCCCCAAGGCGCTGGTGATGATGAGATGCAAGGTAGCCACAGCTGCCCTGGAGCGCACTGATAGAGGCGAGGCCTCTGGTGGTCTCTCCTCCAACTACCAGCAGGCAAGGTGGGTTTAAGCGTCTTGCCCAAGGACACGAGGGCAGTCACACACCGAGCGGGACTCTATCTCACAACCTCCCAGTTATGAGGCGTGTGCTCTAGTAACTTTTGAATCAATCAATTCTTTGAATGAATGTTTCTTATGCCGCACCTTCTGCACTGTAACTGCTCACCCTTTAACTTTTTTCTGATTCTTAAATCTGAAATAAATTTGTGTATTTTAACTGTGCTGTCACGTCATCTTAACGATTGTGCTACTCTCACAAACGAAAAGCGCTTTAAGTCATAAACTAACTAGTAGTCCGTCTTGGAGGGAATTTGAATGGAAGGTGAAGATGTGCTACGTTAAAACTCCACTTATCATGTCTAAATATAGTCACGTTTCTAACTAATGCTGGAGAAAATGCGGGTAAGTGGGAGACTTCTCACATATATTTTGGGACTGCCCAAAGATCATACTGTTCTGGGAAGGTGTCCAAAGAGAAATTAAAAGAACCTTACAGGTGGAATTACAATTTAAGTTAAAATTGTCACGGTCTGGGTTGTTTCTGCCATCACTCTTTGGTTTTGAGTTTCCTTCTGCAGGTGGGCGTGTCCGGAGGTGGCCAAGCTGCAGACTTATCTGCTCATCAGCCGGCCAGGGAGTATTTAAGCAGCTGAGAGACACCTTCACTTCGCTGGATGATTGCGGTACCTGGGTACCTTCTAACAGCCACTTCGCGTATTAGATTCGAGCTCTTAGACCTTTTGAGATTTTGATGTGTTTTTTTTTTTTTGAATATTGGATTTTAGCATTTTTACCTTCCTGCTCTTGTTCCCAGACAAACTTACACCCTCATCTCAGACTGGCAGCATTCTGGAACTCCAACCCCGCTCATCCCTCAGTCTCTCCCTGGCCAGAACCACCTCCAGTAGCTCACCTATGCCCTCCTGGATTTACACGTCTTAAAGCTCAGCTCCCTCCACGTCTCGCTCTCTGGATCTCAGCCTCAGGATAACCCCTTCAACCCAGACCGGACCACTCCCCCTTCGAGCGATTCCCTCTCTCCATGCAAGTCCTCCACATAATTCTGATTCCTTGTTCCCAACCTCGAGTTGGACCTAACTCCTATCTGTCCGCAGATCCCCGCACCGGATTCCTCTTTGAAGATCTCAGCTATGATTATGCTGCTCCCTTGGTTCCCCTTTTAATAAATTATTTAAACCTTTTATCCAAGTCTCCATGTTGATTCTGCATGTCGTGGGTTAAATATTTACACCACAAAATGACAAATGGTTTGTACTGGGAATGCTGGCCAAAAATCTTGCACACAGAACTGGCACATACTTAAAGCACAAGTCACCCCCAAATGAACTTGTATTTATTTTTTTCTCTGATAAACTATATAAATGAGTGTCTAATCGTGCCGTAGACACATGTAGTAATAGTTTGGCACTTTAGTGCATCTTTGTTAAAATTTTAATATTCTGCCTAAAACTGTCAGGTAAAAACTCTGCACTACACTTGATTTAAATTTACCGTCGCTATTGCTTAAGAGGTACACTGACGTTAGCTGGTACATTATGATGTCACAATGATGTTAGCCAGTGCGTATTTGTTAGTGGCTCCAGTAGCCAGGCCACAGCATTTGTTGCATATTTCAAAAATGAACTGGGAGTGGAGTGAGTTCCTTGTAGGGGGTGACTTGCTCTTTAATAAGAATTCTGCTCATGACTGCCAAGAAGTACATTTCAGTTTTATGGCTGGACAAAGAACCCCCAAGGATGGCACAATGGTAGACAAGTCTACAAAATGGAACAAATTACTACAAGACATGAATATACATATACAACATAACATCTATGATAGCTTCCAGTCAGGTTTTCGTAGAGCTCATTCTACTGAAACAGCTCTTCTTAGGGTCTCTAATGACCTTCTGACCCACAGTGATGCAGGGGACTGTTCTGTTCTGGTCCTGCTGGACCTGACTGCAGCCTTTGACACTGTTGACTATCACCTGCTACTGGAGAGGCTGAGGGACTGGGTAGGCCTATCAGGATCTGCTCTGGAGTGGTTCTCCTCTTATCTCTCTGAGCGCTCCTTTTCTGTGGCCGTCTCCAAGTTTAGGTCCTCCACCACCTCTCTTACCCATGGTGTCCCACAAGGTTCTGTGCTGGGGCCTCTGCTCTTCCTCCTCTATCTGCTTCCTCTTCAGCACACCCTGAGCTCCTTCAAAGGAATCTCCTACCATCTTTAAGCAGATGACATCCAAATGTACATCTCCTTTAAGCCCCATGAGATGTCTAAGCTGCAGCTGTTACACACCTGCTTAAGCTTGGTTTAAGCTTGACGCATTCACTTTCCGCGCGGTGATGCGGCTCGCGGATGGAACGCGCTTCACAACTCGCAGCGTTTATGGCTCGTGCGGCTTGTCTCTGCGGTGAGCCAATATTCTCCCAAACTGTAGGGGGCAGCATGGAGCTCTACAGCATGCATCCAACACTACACCGTAGGAGAAGTAGAAATTACTGTTTACAACATGGCATTTCAGCATTTTATGGCATTTCAGCATTTTTAACAGCTTCCTCGTCTTTTCCGACAGTGCGAGCTATTTCTCTCCAAGAATTATTAACAACATGTTGATCACGGTGATGTTTGAGAGCTGAATCATACAAATGTCTGTATTTATGAACCTCTGCCATACTAGTTCTTGCCAGTCCGCCATGTTTTTCCACGTCCGTCCGTCCGCGTGGTTAGAAATTTTCCGAGGTGCGCGTTGCGGAAATTTTGGGCCGTGCGGACACGCGGTGGAGGGGCGTGGTTGTTAAAATGACGCAATTTCGCCGCGCGGAGCCGTGCGGACCTCGCGGACGCGTCAAGCATAAACCAACCTTTAGACTATCAAAACCTGGATGGCTGGGAGCTTTCTACAGCTGAATGAAGATAAGACTGAGATCCTCATCTGTGCCCCAGACAAGCTGGTTCCCAAAGTCAGAGACTCTCTTGGTCAGCTTGCTTCTCACACCAAACCTTCCATCAGGAATCTTGGCGTGACCTTTGACCCAGCTCTCACCCTGGATTCTCATGTCAGTTCTCTTGTTCGCTCTTCCTTCTTCCATCTCAGGAACGTTACTAAGCTGAGTCCCATTCTGTCTCACTCTGAACTTGAGACAGTTCTCCACACCTTCATCTCCTCACGCTTAGACTACTGTAACTCTCTTTTCACGTGTCTGAGCAGAACCTCCCTGAACCGTCTACAGATGGTTCAGAATACCTGTGCTCAGCTTCTGACCAAGTCCTCCAAACACACCCACATCACCCCGTTTCTCCTCCAGCTTCACTGGCTGCCAGTCAACTTCAGGGTTCATTTCAAGATCCTGGTTCTGGTCTATAGGGCCTTACATGGACAAGCACCATCTTACATTGGTGATCTTCTTAGTCCCTACACCCCCAGCAGGTCCCTGAGGTCCAGTGATCAAAGTCTACTGGTTGTGCAGCGCACCAGGCTAAAGACCAAAGGTGACAGATCATTTGCTGCTGTGGCCCCCAGACTCTGGAACTCTCTTCCCCTGAGCCTGAGATCAGTGGACTCAGTGGTCTCCTTCAAAAAGCAGCTGAAGACTCACTTGTTCAGCTTCAATAGTAGGCTTGTGCACGAGGCGCGCATGCTGTACGTGCACACTCCTTAACGAAAATAACAGCTGAGACAGTCAACTCCGTGTGTGTGTGTGTGTGTGTGTGTGTGTGTGTGTGTGTGTGTGCGTGCGTGCGTGCGTGCATGTGTGTGTGTGGCCCGGAGGACAGAGGACAGGAGAACATGCAGCTAATTAATTAAATAATTTGGTTCTGTACCTTTCTCTTCAGCACAGCCGACAAAGGTTTAAGATGGGTCAGTCCGTCAGCTTCACAGAGCTTCCCTTCCCTTGCTTGAAAAATTGTTCCAAAATGAAAGTTGAACCCACATGTCATGAGTCGGGGTGAGTACTCCTGTCGCACATTCCATCTTTGAGTTGTTTTTCAGGAGAGGGAGGCTCCCAGCTGCTTCAGGTTAGCAATCAACAGCACTGGCTTCTTAAGGAGTTGGAGAACACACCTTGACGCGGGATGATTACTACTACCCGGTAGATTCCAGCCTCCTAGTACTTTGTTTTCTTGAGCCTCTGGTAATTCTTCTGGATTTATATGCTTTGTGTTTTTTATGCTCACACCTGCTTCAGGAATTTTGGAAAATCTCTGTTGAAGGAACTCTTCTGGATTTTCTAAACTCGTCAGGATACTCACCGCCTCTACATAACTTTCTGGATGCAGCTCCCCAGTGTTCTCCATCTCTCCAGTCACTCCACTCCCCTGCTTCCCCCATGCTCCCTCTCCTGGATATACTCACCTCGACTCAACCAACTCTCGTGTGTGTGTGTGTGTGTGTGTGTGTGTGTGTGCAAGCAATTATCTGTTTTAGTTAATACGTCTCTCTGTCTCTGTCTGTCTGTCTGTGTGTGCATGTATTAGGCTCTTAGATTATGGGGTCATATTTTAAAATATGTTTAAACATTTTGAGTCTCATTGTTTCATTTTTCTGTTTTCTTGTTTGTTTTTTCTTTGTTATCAGAACAATTAGACCAAACGATCTGCTGATTGTCAGTTTTTATTTACAGGTACACACCATCCCAACATATGTTGAAACCACGGTTATGAGGGAGCTTAATTTTTACAGACATTTCAACAACACAATCACTTCTGGTGCTGCTTAGTTTTATTGTCAGCATCATTTTGTCACAAAGTTAAATGCTAATACACACATTGCTGAATAGGAAGAAGTAACACACAGAGGAGATTAATAATATCTTATAATTTACAAAAATGGACAGAAAGTGATAGAGGACAAATCAGAAAATCACATCTGTACACTTGTCCTGCTCCGTTCACAATCAGACCCTACACTAAAACTTTTTGTTATTTCTAATAAATTCTTGAGCAAATTGGACAACTTGTGATTAACCACCCTGAACACTCATCCTTTAGTGTTTGGATCCATTCACCATTGCTGTTTTGTAGTTCTTCAGTTGTTCCAAGAAGCCATGGTTTGGGTCAGAGGCAGGTCGAACCGATTTAACCAGTGACAATGCCTCATCAAAGGACTGGCCGTCACATGACATCAGGTAGCCAATAACCACAGCCGGTGCACGTGACACACCGGAATTGCAATGGACCAGCACAACGCCTTTCTGAGTGAAAACACACAAAAATAATAAATACAATTGCGATGGAGATATGTTTGGTTGATCCTAGGAACTTCTTGGAGAATCCATCCATCCATTTTATCTGGGGTCGCATCATGGGGGCAGCAGCAGAAGACAGGCCCAAACTTCCCTCTCCCCACCCCCTTGGGCCAGCTCCTCCATGGGAATCTAAAACCTAATGGATATTTCTTCAACAGCTCAATGCAGAGTCACGTACATGCATTGACAAAGACAGTTTCCCTTAAGACTTCTCGACAATGACATTGTGTGTCGCCAGACCACCGTGAATGGAAAAGTATAAATCAAGCTTTAAGCATTCCCTGGCCAACCAAGAGACATTCCCTCCAGCATATCCTGGGTCTTCCTTTATGTTTCCTCCTGGTTAGACTTGCCTGGACAACCTCACCAGGGGGGTGTACAGGAGGCATCCTAATCAGATGCTCGAGCCACCTCAACTGGCTCCTCTCAGTGTGGAGGAGCAGCAGGTCTACTCCGAGCCCCGAACTGCTCCAGCGAAGGCCAGAGATCACGTTCTGATGAAGCTAAAAGGACCACTGCACAAAGCAGAGACCTGATCCTCAGGCCACTAAAACGGATCCTCTCAACACCTTAAATGTTATGAACAGAATTGGTGATAAAGGGCAGACTTGGCAGAATCAAACTCTCACCAGTAGCAAGCCGACTTACTGCAACGTGGACCCAGCTCTGACACTGGTCATATAGGGACCTATAGCCCATATCAGAGGGCCTGGTACCCCATACTGAGGAACTCAGTCAAATGCTTTCTCCAAATCTACAAAACATGTAAATTGGTTGGGTGAACTCCCATGCACCCTCCAGGACCCCCTAAAGAATATAGAGCTGGACCAGTGTTCCATGGCCAGGACGGAAATCACGTCATTCCTCCTGAATCTGGGATTTTATTATCCGATAGACCCTCCTTTCCAAAACACCTGAATAGACTTTACCAGGGAGGCTCAGGAGTGTGATCTCCTGTAGCTGGAACACATCCATCCATCCATTTGCAACCACTTATCCGGAATCGGGTCATGGGAACAGCCATCTGGGCCAGTTTCTCTGGGGGAACCCCAAGGCGCACCCCAACCAGCTGAGAGACATAGTCCCTCCAGCGTGTCCTGGGTCTTCCCTTGGGTCTCCTCCCAGTTGGACATGCCTGGACAAGGAGTAGGAGGTCTATTCCGAGCCTCTCTGGGATAACCGGGCTTCTCACCCTATCTCTAAGGGAAAGCCCAGCCACTCTGCAGAGAAAACTCATTTTGGCTTCTTGTGTCTGCAATCTCGTTCTTTTGGTCACTACCCAAAGCCCGTGACCTTAGTGGAGGGTAGGAATGTAGGTCGACTGGTATCTCGAGAGCTTTGTCTTCCAGCTCAGCTCTCTCTTCACCAAGAAAGATCGGTACAACTCCCGCATCACTGCAAACGCATGCACCAATCCTCCTTTCAAACTCGTGCTCCATCTTTCCCTCACTCATGAACTCATGAGATACTTAAACTCCTCCACTTGAGGCATGACTTCATCCCTGACCTGGAGAAGGCATTCTACCCTTTTTTGATTCGAGGCAATGGTCTTGGATTAACCTGCTTCACTCTCGGCTGCAAACTGTTCCAGCAAATGCTGGAGATCACTGCCTGATGAAGCTAACAGGGCCACATCATCTGCAACACACAAAGACCTGATCCTCAGGCCACAAAAACGGATCCCCTCAACACCTTGGCTGTGCCTTTGAATCCTGTCCACAAGGCCAGCCTTGGCAGAGGCCAACTCTCAAAGGAAGCAAGCTCGACTTACTGCCAGCAATGCAGACCAAGCTCTGACACCTCTCCCTTTTTAAATGGGGAGATCACCACCTCAGTCTCTCAATCCAGTGGAACTGCCCCTGATGTCCATGCAATATTGCAGAGCGGTGTCAGCCAACACAGCCCTACAACATACAGAGCCTCAAGGAAATCAGGGCGGATCTCATTCACCCCCAGAGCCTTGTCACTGAGGAGTTTTTTGATCACCTCAGTGACCTCTTGGGAGCATACATTATTTGAGGAATATATATTCTGCTAAACTTACCATTTTTTGTTTATGCTACACTTTTATGTTGAGTTTGTTAATGAAAATGTGTTTAATAATTGTTTTGGGGATTTTAGTTCATCTTACTTAAAATGTAATAATTAAGCCTAAAGTCATCAATGTGGCACCCTCTTTAGGGTAAAACCCTACACTGAATTTGAGTCAGCCATCCCCATTGGTGAAGAGGTACCCTGTGACATTAGGCAGTACCATATTTTTTCAGCTACACTGCTACTATGGGCTATAAAAGCAGTTGGAGTTGGAATAGCAAGGCATCTTGTGAGCTGTTGGTTTGAAATGCACAGCCCAGTCAATCTGCTTGCCCTCCAAACAAACTCTCCTTCCCTCCCTCTCCCCACCTCAAATAACTGCTCTGATGCAGAGGAGCTTGTGTCTCTATCATGGACCATTGTTACCTTTCCTCTGTGTGTGTGTGTGTGTGTGTGTGTGTGTATGTGTGTGTGTGTGTGTGTGTGTGTGTGTGTGTGTGTGTGTGTGTGTGTGTGTGTGTGTGTGTGTGTGTGTGTGTGTGTGTGTGTGTGTGTGTGTGTGTGTGTGTGTGTGTGTGTGTGTGTGTGTAATATTTGTCTACATTTTGAAACAGAAAGAAACAACCTAACAAAGAATGCATGTTGAAATGAGTCTGTTGATTTTAATAAAATCGGACTTCAGATATATATTAAGAGATAACATTTTATAAAATCATGGAACCTGCCTAAAGGGATGGTCAAGTGTTTGTTACAATTCAGTCGATGAATCAATGTTTGGTGCTAAGAATATTATTTTTAAAATGCATACACAACAGCTTGAAGTTCCAAAATGTAAAAAACATCAGCAGCAACGATTTTATGGGATTTTTTTTACGAGTTAAATAAATTATATTAGAAATAAAACCAGTTGCATCCTCCCTAACGCGATTTCTTCTTCCTCAGTAAGTGAGGCAGCATCAGAGGTAACTGTAGAACCTCATCTGTGTTTGAACCGTTTTGATCCAGTTGAGCTTTCAGAGTTAGCAAAAATATTAGCTTCATCTAAACCTTCAACTTGCATTTTGGATCCAATCCCAACCAAATTATTTAAAGATGCATTTCCTTTGGTTACTGCCCCCATTCTAGATATAATCAATCTATCCTTAGTAAATGGATATGTACCACAGGATTTTAAGGTTGCTGTAATCAAACCTTCACTTAAGAAGCCTTCTCTGGATCCACATGACCCAATGAATTATAGACCAATATCTAACCTTCCATTTTTATCCAAAGTCCTGGAGAAAATAGCGGCCATCCAAGTATGTGAGCATTTAAACACTAATGATCTGTTTGAGGAATTTCAGTCTGGTTTCAGAGAGTATCACAGCACTGAAACTGCATTAGTGAGAGTTACAAATGATATTCTCATGGCCTCAGATAAGAATCTTGTGTCTGTTTTAGTCTTGTTAGATCTCAGTGCTGCTTTTGACACAGTAGATCACAATGTTCTTGTAGAAAGGCTTGAACATGTTGTAGGGATCAAAGGAACAGCGCTAGGCTGGTTTAAACCTATCTGTCGGATAGATTTCATTTTGTAAATGTACATGACAAATCTTCTTCATACTCCAGGGTTACTTGTGGAGTACCACAGGGTTCAGTGCTTGGACCAATTATTTTTACTATATATATGCTCCCAATTGGTAAAATCATTACACAGCATGGGATAAACTTCCACTGTTATGCTGACGATACTCACTTATATCTATCCATTAACCCTGATGAACCTAATCGGTTAGGTAGATTACAGGCTTGTCTTGAGGACATAAAAAATTGGATGACTCTAAACTTTTTGCTTTTAAATTGAGACAAGACTGATGTTCTCATCTATGGACTGGAACTCACTCTTAGGAACTCACTCTCAGGAAGTCCACAGAATGTAGTTAAAAGTCTTCAGCTTGTCCAAAATGCTGCAGCTAGAGTTCTGATGAGAACTAGAGATCATATCTCTCCTGTCTTAGCTTCCCTACATTGGCTACCTGTTAAATTCAGAATAGATTTTAAGGGTTAGGGTTAGGGAACTCACACATAAAGCTCCATAATACATTAATAATCAAGCTCCATCATACATCAGTGATCAGATTGTTCCATATGTTCCTAACCGAGCACTTTGCTCTCAGACTGCAGGTTTACAGGTGGTTCCCAGAATATTTAAAAAAAGGATGAGAGGCAGATCTTGTAGTTATCAGGATCCTCTCCTGTGGAACCAGCTCCCAGCTTTAGTCCGTGAGGCAGACACCTTGTCTACTTTTAAGACTCTGCTTAAAACATTTTTATTTGATAGGGCCTATGGTTAAAATCTGGTGTTATCCTAGATGTGGACAAGTGGTGGAGAAGAGAGAGGTGGAGTGTACAATTTGCTGGGCTCCATATATAGTAAACATTTTACTGATTGGCTTAATGAACTGACCTGTATTGAAATATTTATTATGTGAAGTGCCTTGAGATTACTTTTGTCGTGACTTGGCGTTTTATAAATAATCTTGAATTGAATTGAAAAAATAGCTATTAATTAACTTTCCTGTGTGTGTGTGTGTGTGTGTGTGTGTGTGTGTGTGTGTGTGTGTGTGTGTGTGTGTGTGTGTGTGTGTGTGTGTGTGTGTGTGTGTGTGTGTGTGTGTGTGTGTGTCTGAGTTGTCTGCTATTGGCATGGCAACATCAATATCTTTTGGTCAGATGGCCTGCTAGGTAATCTGAACCTGCATTTCAGAGCAAAAGCTTTAGTTTGATTATAAGGGCTGGAATTACTACACACACACACACACACACACACACACACACACACACACACAAAGGGTAGAAAAGAAAACACAATTCCTGTAAACATACACCTCTAATGACTGCCTAATCGCTCTGTGTGTGCGTGGTGTCATGTTAAGGTGAGCAGCAGGCTGCGCCGCTAAAAGCTTGTATGTCACTGAGATCTGATCTAGGTGCCGTTCAATAAAACATTAACAAAACTAAATATGTATTATTTAGAGCAGAAAAAGAGAGGAGGAAACAAAATGAGGAGATGTGTAATCCTCATGAGTTTGACTCTTTGAACCGTTTCTGTACGATCTGCTCAGGTTTTCCAGCTCTCTGAGCTGATCTGTGTTGTTCTGTTAGCTCATTCTGACTTTGATGCCAACAGGATGTTTAATTTAAACAGAACTTCCCGTTTAGAGTTGAGATGATCAGGTGCTGCAGGTCTGATGGAAGGAACCCTTATGTCCTTGGTGTGAGGATTGCTGTAAAGACTCTGACACTAGTCAGTGACTCGATGCAACCTACTGGGTTCATTATCTAGGAAACTTTTTTCTGATAGGCTTAATGACCTGACCTGTATTGGAATGTTTACTGTGTGGAGTGCCGTGAGATGGCACTTTTCGTGATTTGATTGTCAACTCCTACCTCAAGATATGGTGTTTAAGTATCTCAGAGTCTTGTTGAATAGTGAGGGAAGGAGGGGGCAGCAGATTGACTGGAGGATCGGGCAGAAACTGTAATGGCACAGGCTCTAAGCCCGTCCGTTGTGTTGAAGAGAAGCCAAGACTGAGAGCAACGCTCTCCGTTTACCAGATGATCTTCATCCCAACCCTCACCTGTAATCTCAAGCTGTAGGTAATGACCAAAAGAAGAAGACTATGAATACAAGTACCTGAAACCTCTCAGGTGGTTAGCCTTAGAGATAGAGTGAAGTGCTTGGACATTTGGAAGAGTCTCAGAGTAGAGCTGCTGCTCCTGCATGTGGAGACAAGCTAGCTGAGAGGGTTTGGATGCCTCACAGGACAGGTGTTTCAGGCATGTCCTGCTAGCCGGATGTCCCCAGGCTGACCTAGGACTCATTGGTCTGGATTATACCTCCATGTGGGCCAAAGAATGCCTGGGGATGCCACCAGAGGTATGGGCGAGTAAAACAACAATATATGTAGGTACATATGTATGTCTCTCGGCGGAAATGTCTTGGGATGCCCCTGGAAGAGCTGGCCCAAGTAGCTGGGGAGAGGGAAGTATGGGCATCTAGGCTTAGGTTGCTGCCCTGCGACTCGATTCCGGATAAGTGGGCGGATGGATGGATGGATGGATGGATGGATGGATGGATGGATGGAGGTACAGACACTAACAGACACTGATGGCAGCTACTGATAAACTTTGCATCGTGTACCAATGAGTGCAATGTGATTTTATCTCACCAAAGGATGCTGAGGATTATATCAAAACTATGGTTCCGAAATAGAGATATGGTTGGTGTCTGTGTTTATTCTTTTTCTCATTTTTCCGCAGCCAAGTAGGACTCAGACCTGGAGATTATTGAGGTGAGTTAAATTTGTGGCTATTGACTTGGAATGTGAGGGGTATGAACGGCCCTTTAAAAAATTATAAAGCATTCTCTCATTTTAAAACGCTTAAATGGCCAGTATTTGTACAGCACCTTCTTAGAGTTCTACAAACCCCCAAGGCGCTTCACAACACAGTCACTCACACACTGGTGGTGATGAGCTACGATGTAGTCACAGCTGCCCTGGGGCGCACTGACAGAGGCGAGGCAGCCAAAGTCTCTGGCTTAGGAGTTTGTGTTGTTTTTACAAGAGTCCCAACTACAGAGAAAGGATGGTGCTAAGCTCAGATGTCCATGGATGAGATGACAGTTTTGTCACCTTTATTAAATACACATTCAATGACTTTATAACATTTAATGGCAACGACATTCTCACAAGTTTGGGTGGGAAACACAGAGGTCAATTTGGTCTCCGATTTTGAGGAGGTTTGTATATTTCTGAATCAACTGCTAACCTCTCTGGGTTTGTGGATTTTTTTTTTTTGGACACTCTTGATATTTCCACTGTTAATCCTGATGTAGTTGAGCAGTTAGATTGGCCACTTAGGTCAGATGAACTTATACATGCAATGAAGACCATGCATAACGGTAGAGCCCGGGTCCCAGATGGGTGTACAGTTGAGTTTTTCAAAGCATTTGCAGATAAATTGACTCCATTGCTTTTATCAGTGTACAACAAATCGTTTGAATGTGTTCTATTGCCCCCTACACTATCTCAAGCACATATTCCGGCACTTCTGAAGAACAATGAAAACCCTACATTTTGTTCTTCATAAGGGCCTATTTTACTTCTCAACGTAGATGTTAAAATTTTAGCTAAAAGTCTGGCAACTCGTGTTGAAAAGGTTGTTGCTGCGATCATCTCAGATGACCAGAATGGTTTCCTCAAAGACCGTCACCTATTTTTTAATGTTCATACGCTTTTAAATGCGATCCTTTCTAGTGCTGGACATCTTACGTTAAAAAGGTAATTTTAGTTACAAATTACTTTGCGTGATTTTTACTCATGACAAAATAACATGAAGTCATCAGTAATCAGTGTAAGGTAACATGTATGCGCCACAGAAACATAACTCAGCAGAAAAATTGTGGTGTTGCTGGACATTTTGCTCAGTTTTATTTGCTTTATTTAACCACATAAAGTACATAGTATAGTAATGGAGTAGTACTGTTACATGCCCAGTAACAGTAACGGTGTTGCAATGATGGGAAAAGTACTTAGATTACTCCATTACCTAAAAAAATAACACCGTTGTAGTAATGCAGTTATACTTAAATGCCGTTACTCCCAACATGGATCCTTTCCCAATGCTCAACTGTCACAACGCGCGCAGGTGAGGTGAGCAGAGGTGAGGATCCAAACTCAGGTGAAGAAGGCAGGCAGGAATGGTTTAACAAGGTTTTAATTAAGAACACGCTGGACATAGAAACAATGATCCGACAAGACAAAAAGGACTGGCAGGGTTTAAATACAGGAGGAGCTGGGACCTTGGGTGATTGGGAGACGAGAGGCAGGTGGGAGCAATTAACATGGACACAGGACTGAGCAGAACGGGGAGACAGGACAGAGTGTGACATCAACCACTACTCCAGATGTGGTTATTTGTCTCTATGCTGAAAAAGCTTTTGATTGCGCGGGATGGAACTTCCTTACGGTTTAGCGAAAGATTGATTTTTGTGAAAATTTAATTTCATGGATCCGATATATAAATCACCCCAAGCCAGTGAATGCCCCTATGGTGTTTTCTCCAATTATTTCACATAGTCAGGCAGTACTAGGGAGATAAACTCGTTTTTTAGATTAATTGAGATGCAAACATGAATGTATTTGTGGAACGATGCATGAGAAGAGTCTGGATTGTCCTGAGCGTGGTGTAGGCACTGCTAGCCGACAATCCTGTGATGACCGGAGCGGCCGGGCCGAGACGGAAGCCTTTGCAAGAGGATTCAGGTAGATGGGAACCGTACCATCTCGTACTTTGTATGCTAGTGTTAGCAATTTGAATTTTATGCGTGCTGCTAGCGGTAGCCAGTGGAGCTCAATGAACCGAGGGGTGACGTGTGCTCTTTTTGGCTGATTGAAGACCAGACGCGCCGCTGCGTTCTGGACCATTTGAAGAGGTCTCACAGTACAGCCTGGAAGACCAGTTAGAAGGGCATTGCAGTAGTCGAGGCGGGAGATGACAGTAGATTGCACCAGGAGCTGGGTGGCATGTTGTGTTAGGTATGGTCTGATGTTTCGTATGTTATACAGCGCAAAGCGGCATGAACAAGCAACAGAGGCAACATGATCTTTAAAGGTCAGGTGTTCATCAATCACAACAGCCAGATTTCGAACTGCCTTTGAAGGAGCCAGAGATAGGAAGTCATTTTGGATTGAGATATTGTGCTGTATGGATGGTTTTGCTGGGACGACAAGCAGTTCAGTTTTAGAGAGGTTGAGTTGGAGAGGGTGGGACTTCATCCATTTTGAAATGTCAGAGAGACAGTTTGATATTCGTGCAGAGACAGTGTGGTCGTCCGGTGGAAATGACAGATAGAGCTGGGTGTCATCTGCATAGCAGTGGTAGGAGAAGCCATGTGATCGAATGATCTCACCCAGTGAGGTGGTGTATATGGCAAAGAGAAGAGGTCCTAGTACAGAGCCCTGGGGGACTCCTGTGGCAAGATGGTGCACGGTAGAGGATGTCCAAGCCAAGATACACTGAATGATCGTCCTGTGAGGTACGATTCAAACTAGGTGTGTGCTTTCTCTGTGATGCCCATGCTAGAGAGTGTGGACAAAAGGAAGCCATGATTGACAGTGTCAAATGCAGCCGATAAGTCGAGCATGATAAGCACTGAGGATTTGGCAGTCGCTCTAGCTTCTTTTAAGGATTCCATCACTGCTGACAGAGCAGTTTCAGTGGAGTGGCCCTTTTTGAACCCAGATTGGTAATGGTCAAGCAGACAGTTTTGTGAGAGTTATTCTGTGATCAGCTTGAAAGCCACCCTTTCAATGATTTTGGACAGAAAAGGGAGGAGAGAGATAGGTCGGTAGTTCTCCACATGACTTGGAGGAAGAGATGGTTTTTTAGCAGCGGTTTAACCTGAGCATGCTTGAGAGAGGTGGGAAATGTACCGGATGTCAGTGAAGCGTTGATCACATGTGTGACTGCTGCGGCTACTGTAGGAGCAATAGCTTGGAGCAGCTTAGTCGGAATGGGGTCAAGTGGACATGTAGTAGGGCGGCTGCACGTGAGAAGCTTGGACACACAGTTCTCAGTGAGAGGGGAAAAAGAGGAAAGTGAAGCAGTAGGGCTTGAGATGGTTGGGCTAGAAGGAGTTTGTGGTAGCGAATGTTCAGGAGTGGCCAGTTGAGTAAACTGTTTGCTTATAGCTGCCACTATGTCAGTGAAGAATGAGGCAAAGGTGTCAGCTGAAAGATTGTTGGTAGGAGGTGGAGAAGGAGGGTTGAGCAGAGTTTTGAATGTTGAAAAGAGTTTCTGAGTCAGTCGAGCTGAGAATTTTGTCAGTGTAGAAAGCTTTCTTTGCATCAGTGATGCTGGCAGAGAATGAGGACAGTAATTCATGAAATTTCAGTTGATCACCAGGATCTTTTGTTTTGCGTCATTTCTGTTCTGCAGCTCTAAGATTGGTGCGTAGAGACCAGAGGGTATCATTCAGCCAAGGGTGCGACTGAGAGGATCTAGCAGGTCTAATGGCTAAAGGGCATGAGTTGTTAAGACAAGAGCAGAGTGTGGAGCAGAGTGACTCGGTGGCATTATTCACTTCATAAGCAGAGAATGTGCTGGGAGATGGAAGAGTGGAGGCAACAAGAGAGAAGAAGTGGTTGGGTGCCAGATTGCGGAGGTTGCGGCAGAATGAGACCATTGGGGAGGAAGCAGTGGACCTCCCTTGTAGAGTCGAGCTGAAATGGATGAAGTAATGATCAAAAAGATGCAGCGGTGTGACAGAGATTGTGTCTATGGCACAGTTTCTGGTGAAAATGAGGTCAAGTGCTTTTCCATCTTTGTGAGTTGGAGGACTTTGAACTAATTTTAGATCAAACGATGACATTAGTGACAGGAAGCCTGATGAGCTGGGATTGTCCAGATGAATATGTATGTGAGTATGCACAGGACAACATGGCTGACTGAGGAATACGGCCAGCGCCACCAACGTTAAAAGCAAGCACATTGAATAACTTTGTTTTTTATGAGTTTGAGGGGAAAAGGGACCTGGACAAAAGACATACGGTATTCAAGTTGTAAAAACAAAACTGAAATATTTTGGAAACACAACAAACATGAGAAACCACATTGATCATTTTCACCCAGAGGAGGAGAAATAGACGCCGGTAGCTGCAGCTGACGCCACCAACCAGGGAACTATGGAGCAGGTGTTAAAATTTCCACCAAACTCGGAAAAGATGAACAGAAATACAATAGCAAGTTTTATCGCGAAAGATTAGCGTCTGTACGCAATTTTGTTCCTGTTTTATGCATTTATTTATACATTTAATTGAAGTTCTTGTCAAGGGAATTTATACTCAAAATGTTGTTGTCTAATCGTTTTTTTTTTTAAAGAACAGTTATTCATGTTCAAATGAATTGGACATCCAGCATTATTTTGTTTGGAAGCTGTTAATGACAGCACTTCTTTTCTTTAAAACATTGGATGTAAATTAATGTTTCATCATTACAAATGTTTTTCTTAAGTACCACGTAATCACTTGGCAGCCAGGTGAGGGAGGAGAAAGATGAATCAATAATCGGAGCTCCCTGAATCGTAATCGAATCGTGAAGTTCCTGAAGATTCCCACCCCTATGCAGTACTAGGCATGGTTGTCTATTATCCCCTTTACTTTTTGTTGTCACTATTGAACCCTTTTCTGTGACCTTGAAGTCTCTTTTTCATTTTAGTGGTATTTTTGATCAGACCTTGAAATAAAATTATCCTTATATGCAGACGATCTGCTTTTGTTTCTGATCCTCTGTCCTGTACACCACAGATAGTGTCTTTGTTAAAAAGGTTTGGCTCTTTGTCTGGATTGATCTTTCCAAGAGTGAATGTTTCCCAATAAATCCCTTAGCTCTTGTAATCAAACGAGCTGATATTCCTTTTAAAGGTAGCCCCTCTGAATTAAAGTATTTAGGAGTCAGTGTAACTCGTATTTTGTCTTCATTACATGCATCCAACTTCTCACCTCTGATCACCCAGCTCAAAACTGACTTCTAAAGCTGGACTTCATTACCTCTGTCTTCAATTGGCCGAATTAATATGGTCAAGATGAATGTCCTGCTCCAGTTGCTGTTTTTGCTTCAATGCCTCCCAGTATGCCAGTGACAATTAGATCAGCTAGTTTTTTTTTTTTTTTTTTTTTTTTTTTGTGGAAAGGGAAACATCCCAGGGTAAGAAAATCATTATTACGTGGAATGAAACGTGATGGTGGTCTTGTCTAGCCTAACTTTTTATTTTATTATTGGTTCACTTATATTTGTAAGTTATCATATTGACTAGATTCCTTTTTTTGTTTTTTCCCATGTCCTGTCCTGCCTAAAACAATCAGAATTGATGTCTGAGCGCTGAAGACAAGCCTTACAGTTTTACTCTCACAGGTAGAGCAGTAAAGCTTCAGCTGTGACACATCACCTCTGTTTATTAGAAATATTTTTGGTTGTTTTAAATCCCAATGGACACAGAGACAGAAATGAAAGCAAAGGGGGGTAGAGGAAAGGAAGAGGTGGGGGGAAAGATTTACATTAAAATAATTTTTAGATTCCTGCGAACGGCTATGTAAGTTAGAGCGCTCCTTAGAGGTATTAGTGTGTTCGTTGCCACTCAATCTGCCTCGCTTTACAACTAACCCTGTGGAACAAGCTAGTCTAATCAGTTTAAATATACTTCCCCATCCGCTCACATGCCCATCACTGTAAGCCATTTATTTTCTCCTGGTCTCACTGATTATACATATGCCCATCATGGAATTACCACCTTTGAGGGGGGTTAGGGTTAGTACCAGCCACACAGTTTCTAGTGTTTCTAGTGAACTCAATAGCCTGTTATACTTGTGCAACTCTTCTCCTTGAGGATTTGTTGCTAGTGTTTTTGCTACCGGTGTTTTGGAATTACTCACTCACCTCCTGATCTGCAGTTTCTTGTTCTCCAGTGATAACACCTCCTGTGCTGTCTCAGGTTCCCCACTGTCAACTCTCCTCCGACCGTAACCATCTGGATTATTATCCTTATTAAAACTTTTCTTCTTATGTTAATTAGACTCCGTTTTGTGATTCTGCATGTTCTGAGCCAGGAAACTACGCCACAACATGACAGACACGATCTGACCACTCATAAACGACTTAAGGCTCCCTGATGCCGCCATGGCATTGAGCAAAACTGACAGCATTGTTTTGTAAAAACAGATAAAGGACGCTTCTGGAACATTTGCTCTCACATGGAGCCCCTTTGTGGATAACTACAGGTCACCAAGTGTTGTGCCAAATTAACATGCTTTTCCACCCCATTTTCTTTAGGGAAGTACGTAGGTAGGGTAGGGTGATGGTGGCACAGGAGTTGAGTGCTCGCCCCGTAACCGAAAGGTTGCAGGTTCGAACCCCGCTCAGATTGACGCTGTTGTTGTGTTCTTGGGCAAGACAATTAACCCCCCTTGCCCTGCTAGTGGTAGTCGGAGGGACCAGTGGCACCTGTGCTCGGCAGCCTCGCCTGGCAACTGGCAGGGCAGCTGTGGAACCATTGTAGCTCATCCCCACCAGTGTGTGAATGTGTGTGTGAATGGGTGAATGACTGATTGTGTTGTAAAGCGCCTTGGGAGGTTCCAGGACTCTAGAAGGCGCTATATCAAATACGGGCCATTTACCATTGAATGTTTTTGTTTTATTGCTGTGGAAGAAAAGGAAAAGAATCTACATGTAAGTGGAACCAATTCTATGGTCAAGTGTTTTATCGAGGATGCTCCGATCTGATCCCATGATCGGAAATCAGGCTAGATCACGTGTCTTTGAAAGGAAAGGTTTAACCTTTTAAAACAACAAACGTGGCATTTAAAATTCATCCTGAGACACAGATTTTCAAATAGAATAAAAATGTCTTGGTTTTAATTTCAATAAGTCCCTCTAAATCAATAATATTTGTTTCTTGTAGGAAAACAAAGTAACAACACACAATTTACAGCAGGCAAGGACTCAGACACCAAGTGTCGCTGTTAGCAAGCCTGCTAACACAGAGCTAACGTGTTTCCTCAGGAGAGCTCAAATATCTGCAGCTTTGTGGTTTTAAATCGAACAGCAAGAGCTGCAGACACTTGTAACGTGTGCAATCTAGGTGTTCAACATGCGGTTAAGGACAGCTCCTTGATTCGCTGCATTCAAACAAGCTACTTTCACTGTCGGCTTTTCCCTTCAAGCATCAACAAAGCATAAAGTCTCCATTAATCCCCAGTTTGCCTCTAACAGTCACAGTTCACAGTGAAGTCAGACTAATCCGCGGGACCAGCCCACAGAGAAAGTTACGCTAATAACCAAAGAGAAATTGCCAACAGACTGCAGAACATCAGGGTTGCTAGTTCTGCAGCACCGGTGCTTAATACGCCCCATTGCTGGCTGGACCGTGCTCCCGGTGCTAGAGCTACAGGTGTTATGCTCCGCTTGCCTGTGTGAACATGGCTCACAGCTGCATATTGAGGGAGTAAACAACGAGAAATAAGAGCAACGCTGCTGCTTATTCACAACATTAACAGGTTTTTAATTGTGTACTTCCTGATACATGAAAGTGAAACTTAAAGGACACTTTGGATGTGTCTTCTTATTATTTCAATGCTTTGCTGAAAAGTATGGGATCTGGACTCGGTATCGCGGCAGATACTCAAAATCAAATGACTCGGAGTCGGATCCGGAGCAAAAAAGCGTAATGGTAACGTCCCTAGTTTCTATGTATGTTCGTCTCTCAATACACACGTGAAAGAAACAGGAAAACGTCTCCGTCCATACGTGAGTGTGTGAGTACAAACGTGCTGATGGAGACGTAGAAACTAAGCTTAAGTGTCTCCAACAGAACAATGGTCTAAAAGGTTCGTAAGCCAGACAGGTAGTAGATGTCATGTTTAGAACCTTTCTACAGTCGGGTCACTGCTTATAAATCTGATATTTTGCATAGAAAAGGACACTTGGACCAGAGGCCCATCTCCCTGTGGCCCAGAACTGGAACAATAGGTAGAAGATGAATGCTGTGTACACCACAACGTCTTTACCTCACATCGAGCTTGCTCTATGAAGTCACAGCATTCCTGCATATGTACAAGCAGGTCCGTGTCCGGATGGTCCAGAATACTGAGGACTTTGTAGACGAACAGGTCTGGAAACACATTCTCCACGCCAAAAGCCACATTCAGAATGTGAGAAACCTGAGACAAAGCACATGAAGCTTTTCTAGGATTTAGGCTGTGGTTAAAATACGCTGGAAACATGAAACACTGACAAAATATTCAGGATGTGACACTGTCATATTGTAGGAATTCATTATAGTTAGCCTTATTTTCCTCTAAGGCTGCAGAAATCTGGCATTTACTAAAGGTTTCCTAACATCAGGTCATCTGCTCTCCTGGGTTGCTGTGGATGTGAAGTCAGCTGGATTTAAACCAAGAAAGGAAGTAGCACACCCTGAGGTGTGTGACTGTAGGCAAAGGAGAAGGAGCTGACGGATAAATGAAATGAACTTATCTGGAGAAGAACTCTTAACTTTCATGTGTGTCTGATAAATAACAACATCTAAACAACCTCATACTCACCTTGTGTTTCCTCAAAGTGCCAAAGTCATTAGCAGCATCCTGTGAACCTGTGAGAAAAAACACACACACACACACACACACCTCCATCAGGTTCATATCCTGACTATTTCGGGGCTAACAGGGATTCTTGCTGTGTTGTTCGGAGAGAGCAGGTCACAAGAGAAGTCATCTCGGAGCACCATTCCCACTGACCACTTTCCACACTCTACTACTTTCTTCTACAATCTGCTCTTTAACTGTATTATTTCCTGCTATTTCAGCTGTTAACTTTATTTTTCTCTAAGTGTTTTTCTCCCCAGAAGAAGCTACAATGATGTTCTGCTGAGCTGTGGTGGCCTCATGGAGGGGGCCATCATCTAGCACACTGCTGCTAACCACTTAAACATTCTCCCTCTCCTGATAATAACATTTAACTTTCTATGACATTGGATGTGCTACTGCTAGTTTACCTGTTTAATTATAGATTCACTAGGATAAATACAATAAAGTTTATCTCTCGCCAAATAGAATATTTACTAAGAAATCACAATGTAACCATAGACACATTGCTTGGTGTGTGTGTGTGTGTGTGTCTGCTCTGTCTTCTCCATTCCCAGTGAGTCGTGGTGGATGGCTACTTAAGGTTGGTTTATGCTTGAAGCTTCTGCGAGGTCTGCACGGCTCCGCGCGGAAAAGTTGCGTCATTTTGCATCATTTTAACAACCACGCCCCTCCACCGCGCCTCCGCACGGCCCAAAATTTCCGCACTGCGCACCTAGGAAATTTTCTAACCACGCGGACGGTCGAACACGGAAAAACATAGCAGACCGGCAAGAACTAGTATGGCAGAGGTTCGTAAATACAGACATTTGTATGATTCAGCTCTCAGAGATCACCGTGATCAACATGTTGTTAATAATTCTTGGAGAGAAATAGCTCACACTGTCGGAAAAGACGAGGACGCTGTTAAAAAATGCTGGAATGCCATGTTGTAAACAACAGTAATTTCTACTTCTACTACGGTGTAGTGTTGGATGCATGCCGTAGAGCTCCATGCTTCCCCCTACAGTTTGGGAGAATATTGGCTCACTGCAGAGACAAGCCGCATGAACCATAAACGCTGCGAGTTGTGAAGCGCGTTCCATCCGCGAGCCACATCACCAAGCGGAAAGTGAATGCGTCAAGCATAAACCAAGCTTTATACTGAGCCAGGATCCTCTGGGTGTTTCCTCCTGTTAAAAGGGAGTTTTCCTCTCCACAGTCACTAAATGCTTGCTTAGTATGAGGATTGCTGTAAAGACTCTGACACTAGTCAGTGACTTGACGCAACCTGCTAGGTTCCTTATATAGGAAGCTTTTTACTGATTGGCTTAATGACCTGTATTGGAATGTCTACTGTGGGAAGGTCCTTGAGACGACTCTTGTCGTGATTTGGCGCTTCACAAATAAAATTGAATTGAATTGAATATCCCATAAGAAGGACTTTAATGGTGGTACATGGCCTGTATTTATATAGCTCCTTGTAGGGCTGGGCAATAAATCGAAAATTTATCGTTATCAAACTTTCTGAGTCTTATCCTGATCATTGTTCCCATGTCAATGAATTAGATAATTAAAAAATGAAAAGACGTGTAGGTTGGCAGCGTTCCTGTTCTTTTAAGAAGCTGTACCACCTTGAGTCACGTAAAAATGTGACTCAACGTGGAACATGTGACAGCCCCCTCTAGTGGACAAATTTGTTTCTGGGTGAAGTGTCTTGCCCAAAGACACAATGACTGCAACAAACTGTGCAGGGCTCCACCCTGCAACTCTTCAGTTATGAACTCTTCTGCCTCTAGATGACTGGGACTTGTCTGCTTTAACGAGGACAGGAAGCAGTGCACTAATCTCGTGAAACAGGAGAGGAGCAGCGGGGGCAGTAGAGCGCTGTGTGTGGTTCTCTGGCTTTGATGTTAGAGGATCATGAAGTTGAGGTGTGGTTTACTCACCCAGCAGCAGGAAGGGTTTAACCACGCCAACCTGCAGGTCCCAGGATGTATCAGGAATGTAGCCCAGCATCTTCTCAGGGGGTACGGGGTCCTCCATCACAGTAATGGTTGAACCTTTCCAGGTCTCTATGATGCGACGACCACTTAATGATGTCACACGGGTGCACTGCTTCCTCAGCCGTGACCGAGAAAAGCTCTGGATCTCCTGAGTTAAAGACTGCATGGTCCAACCTGACTGGTCCTGAAAAAACACAAAGCAGTTGGACTGTGCAAGTGAGGCAGTGTGAGTGTCCTGTCACAGTGTCCCGATAGATCATGCGCCCTGGCTACTTGGCCAAGGGGATGTCCCTTTGTCTGACTGGTTAGAGCGTATGACTCTCACCCGGGAGTCTGGGGATCGAATCCCACCCGGGCCCTCGTTTCTCCACCTTGCCACACAAAGTTATAAACCCCAGTTATTGCTGGATCTCCTCCCAGTGGCGGAGGGAGGAGATCAGAGGGCATGCTGATTAGAACAACCTCAGAGGAAACTTCAATGAGGAGGAGCAGCAGCTGTACTCTGACCCCCCTCTCAGGATCTGGTTCTAATGGTCCAGATCAAGTTCTCATGACCATACACAAAGATTTAGCTCTGCCCCCTTTCACCACCACAGACCATCAATGCTTTAAATTCTGCATATGAAGTCCTGATCAGTCCACCTCTCCTTCATCCTACCCAGGGGCGGATTTAGAACTGAAGAAGAACCGGGGCTTAACACACGCGCGCGCACACACACACACATACGTGACACGCACTGGTCAACATCATATATATTAAAAATCACAAATATTTTCAAATAAGACTCACAAACCTGAGTCAACAACAGTCTCATCAAAGCTGGGGTTCTGTCGCGGTTTTTTTGGTCTAAAAAACGTCCTTATGTCCATTTTCACACATGAGTTTCAGACAGAGACTGTAGAAGAAGCCGACTGCTGAAGGGCTTCTTCAGTGGTGGCGGCTCAGGCAGGCTGTATACAAACTACTGCCAGCTGCTCCCTCTCTGTTGGACTTTGGTACTGCATGTTACTTCCACGTTTTAGATCTGGGGCTTTTCATAAAACATTCGGGGCTTGAGCCCAAGTAGCCGGGCCTAACGCCGCCCCTGATCCTACCGTTACTCAGCAACAAGACACCACGGTATTGGAACTGTTTAAGGACCGGGGTCCTCATTTATAAAACTTGGTGTAGAATTCTCACTAAAACGTCAGCTAAAGAAAAAACTTCTTATGCTAACTATTGTTTAAACTATAACACACTGCTCCCACAATTCCTGCTTTATCCCACTCTTCATAGAAACACTTTCAGGTGTTATTGATCACATCCTGCTGCTCCTACATGCCCTCTGTCTGCCATATATGGTCATGGCGATGCAAAGCACAATTATTCATGTCAGGTTAACGTGAGTGAGTGAGTGAGTGAGTGAGTGAGTGAGTGAGTGAGTGAGTGAGTGAGTGAGTGAGTGAGTGACATAAACTGCTATTATCTGACATGATCCTGGTAGATCATTTATAGGTTTGATACGGTGTGGGACACAGGAGACATCCGAGGAGGTTAAATAAGCAGACAGATCCCAACCTTATAAATAGAGTTTATTAGTTATGCTCTGGTGTTATAAATAGAGTTTATTAGTTATGCTCCGGTGTTATAAATAGAGTTTATTAGTTATGCTCTGGTGTTACAAATAGAGCTTATTAGTTATGCTCTGGTGTTAAAAATAGAGTTTATTAGTTATGCTCTGGTGTTACAAATAGTTTATTAGTTATGCTCTGGTGTTAAAAATAGAGTTTATTAGTTATGCTCTGGTGTTACAAATAGTTTATTAGTTATGCCCTGGTGTTATGAGTTTAATAGCTATGCTCTGGTGTTACAAATAGTTTATTAGTTATGCTCTGGTGTTACATATGGAGTTTATTAGTTATGCTCTGGTGTTACAAATAGTTTATTAGTTATGCTCTGGTGTTACAAATAGAGCTTATTAGTTATGCTCTGGTGTGACAAATAGAGATTATTAGTTATGTTCTGGTGTTACAAATAGAGTTTATTAGTTATGTTCTGGTGTTACAAATAGTTTATTAGTTATGCTCTGGTGTTACAAATAGAGTTTATTAGTTATGTTCTGGTGTTACAAATAGAGTTTATTAGTTATGCTCTGGTGTTACAAATAGAGTTCATTAGTTATGCTCTGGTGTTACAAATAGTTTATTAGTTATGCTCCTGTGTTACAAATAGAGTTTATTAGTTATGCTCTGGTGATACAAATAGAGTTTATTAGTTATGCTCTGGTGTTACAAATAGTTTATTAGTTATGCTCTGGTGTTACAAATAGAGTTTATTAGTTATGTTCTGGTGTTACAAATAGAGTTTATTAGTTATGCTCTGGTGTTACAAATAGAGTTTATTAGTTATGCTCTGGTGTTACAAATAGAGTTCATTAGTTATGCTCTGGTGTTACAAATAGTTTATTAGTTATGCTCTGGTGTTACAAATAGAGTTTATTAGTTATGCTCTGGTGTTACAAATAGAGTTTATTAGTTATGCTCTGGTGTTACAAATAGAGTTCATTAGTTATGCTCTGGTGTTCCAAATAGAGTTTATTAGTTATGCTCTGGTGTTACAAATAGAGTTCATTAGTTATGCTCTGGTGTTACAAATAGTTTATTAGTTATGCTCTGGTGTTACAAATAGAGTTTATTAGTTATGCTCTGGTGTTACAAATAGAGTTTATTAGTTATGCTCTGGTGTTACAAATAGAGTTTATTAGTTATGCTCTGGTGTTACAAATAGTTTATTAGTTATGCCCTGGTGTTATGAGTTTAATAGCTATGCTCTGGTGTTACAAATAGTTTATTAGTTATGCTCTGGTGTTACATATGGAGTTTATTAGTTATGCTCTGGTGTTACAAATAGTTTATTAGTTATGCTCTGGTGTTACAAATAGAGCTTATTAGTTATGCTCTGGTGTGACAAATAGAGATTATTAGTTATGTTCTGGTGTTACAAATAGAGTTTATTAGTTATGTTCTGGTGTTACAAATAGTTTATTAGTTATGCTCTGGTGTTACAAATAGAGTTTATTAGTTATGTTCTGGTGTTACAAATAGAGTTTATTAGTTATGCTCTGGTGTTACAAATAGAGTTCATTAGTTATGCTCTGGTGTTACAAATAGTTTATTAGTTATGCTCCTGTGTTACAAATAGAGTTTATTAGTTATGCTCTGGTGATACAAATAGAGTTTATTAGTTATGCTCTGGTGTTACAAATAGTTTATTAGTTATGCTCTGGTGTTACAAATAGAGTTTATTAGTTATGTTCTGGTGTTACAAATAGAGTTTATTAGTTATGCTCTGGTGTTACAAATAGAGTTTATTAGTTATGCTCTGGTGTTACAAATAGAGTTCATTAGTTATGCTCTGGTGTTACAAATAGTTTATTAGTTATGCTCTGGTGTTACAAATAGAGTTTATTAGTTATGCTCTGGTGTTACAAATAGAGTTTATTAGTTATGCTCTGGTGTTACAAATAGAGTTCATTAGTTATGCTCTGGTGTTCCAAATAGAGTTTATTAGTTATGCTCTGGTGTTACAAATAGAGTTCATTAGTTATGCTCTGGTGTTACAAATAGTTTATTAGTTATGCTCTGGTGTTACAAATAGAGTTTATTAGTTATGCTCTGGTGTTACAAATAGAGTTTATTAGTTATGCTCTGGTGTTACAAATAGAGTTTATTAGTTATGCTCTGGTGTTACAAATAGTTTATTAGTTATGCTCTGGTGTTACAAATAGAGTTTATTAGTTATGTTCTGGTGTTACAAATAGAGTTTATTAGTTATGCTCTGGTGTTACAAATAGAGTCTATTAGTTATGCTCTGGTGTTACAAATATAGTTTATTAGTTATGCTCTGGTGTTACGAATAGAGTTCATTAGTTATGCTCTGGAGTTACAAATAGTTTATTAATTATGCTCTGGTGTTACAAATAGTTTATTAGTTATGCTCTGGTGTTACAAATAGAGTTTATTAGTTATGTTCTGGTGTTACAAATGGAGTTTATTAGTTATGCTCTGGTGTTACAAATAGTTTATTAGTTATGCTCTGGTGTTACAAATAGAGTTTATTAGTTATGCTCTGGTGTTACAAATAGTTTATTAGTTATGCTCTGGTGTTACAAATAGAGTTCATTAGTTATGCTCTGGTGTTACAAATAGAGTTTATTAGTTATGCTCTGGTGTTACAAATAGAGTTCATTAGTTATGCTCTGGTGTTACAAATAGAGTTCATTAGTCATGCTCTGGTGTTACAAATAGAGTTTATTAGTTATGCTCTGGTGTTACAAATAGAGTTTATTAGTTATGCTCTGGTGTTACAAATAGAGTTTATTAGTTATGATCTGGTGTTACAAATAGAGTTCATTAGTTATGCTCTGGTGTTACAAATAGTTTATTAGTTATGCTCTGGTGTTACAAATAGAGTTTATTAGTTATGCTCTGGTGTTACAAATAGAGTTTATTAGTTATGCTCTGGTGTTACAAATAGTTAATTAGTTATGCTCTGGTGTTACAAATAGAGTTTATTAGTTATGTTCTGGTGTTACAAATAGAGTTTATTAGTTATGCTCTGGTGTTACAAATAGAGTCTATTAGTTATGCTCTGGTGTTACAAATAGAGTTTATTAGTTATGCTCTGGTGTTACGAATAGAGTTCATTAGTTATGCTCTGGAGTTACAAATAGTTTATTAGTTATGCTCTGGTGTTACAAATAGTTTATTAGTTATGCTCTGGTGTTACAAATAGATAGCCTGGCAAGCCAGACTAAATAAATGTATTATTTAGTCTGGCCACGCTCCATTGACGGCTCTCGGTTGTGGGGCGGGTTCTACCGTTGTCTTTCAAATGATCTCCGCATCCTACTGGACAATGAATGTGACATACTCTTGTTTCACTCTGTTGCATCATCCCACCCACCAGGCACATAGAGTGCCCTGATTGGCCCACAAAGCGGATAAAGCTCTGTGATTTGTTCACTAAGCAGATAGAGCACTATGATTGGCCCACCATTATGGACCAATCACAGCTCTTTATGTGTTTGAAACCCCTCTAGAGAGCTGTGATTGGCTAGCCAGAGTCCTGGTAGGAGCTGCTGAGGTTCCAATGGAGCGTGCCTAGACCAAACTTTGCAAAGCAAGAATTTGGTCTAGTTCACTAGGCTAACAAATAGAGTTTATTAGTTATGTTCTGGTGTTACAAATGGAGTTTATTAGTTATGCTCTGGTGTTACAAATAGTTTATTAGTTATGCTCTGGTGTTACAAATAGAGTTCATTAGTTATGCTCTGGTGTTACAAATAGTTTATTAGTTATGCTCTGGTGTTACAAATAGAGTTTATTAGTTTTGCTCTGGTGTTACAAATAGAGTTTATTAGTTATGCTCTGGTGTTACAAATAGAGTTCATTAGTTATGCTCTGGTGTTACAAATAGAGTTTATTAGTTATGCTCTGGTGTTACAAATAGAGTTCATTAGTTATGCTCTGGTGTTACAAATAGAGTTCATTAGTTATGCTCTGGTGTTACAAATAGAGTTTATTAGTTATGCTCTGGTGTTACAAATAGAGTTTATTAGTTATGTTCTGGTGTTACAAATAGAGTTTATTAGTTATGCTCTGGTGTTACAAATAGAGTTTATTAGTTATGCTCTGGTGTTACAAATAGAGTTTATTAGTTATGTTCTGGTGTTACAAATAGAGTATATTATTTATGCTCTGGTGTTACAAATAGAGTTTATTAGTTATGCTCTGTTGTTACAAATAGAGTTTATTAGTTATGCTCTGGTGTTACAAATAGAGTTTATTAGTTATGCTCTGGTGTTACAAATAGAGTTTATTAGTTATGCTCTGGTGTTACAAATAGAGTTTATTATTTATGCTCTGGTGTTACAAATAGAGTTTATTAGTTATGCTCTGGTGTTACAAATAGAGTTCATTAGTTATGCTCTGGTGTTAAAAATAGAGTTTATTAGTTATGCTCTGGTGTTACAAATAGAGTTCATTAGTTATGCTCTGGTGTTACAAATAGAGTTTATTAGTTATACTCTGGTGTTACAAATAGAGTTTATTAGTTATGTTCTGGTGTTACAAATAGAGTATATTATTTATGCTCTGGTGTTACAAATAGTTCATTAGTTATGCTCTGGTGTTACAAATATTTTATTAGTTATGCTCTGGTGTTACAAATAGAGTTTATTATTTATGCTCTGGTGTTACAAATAGAGTTTATTAGTTATGCTCTGGTGTTACAAATAGACTTTATTATTTATGCTCTGGTGTTACAAATAGAGTTTATTAGTTATGCTCTGGTGTTACAAATAGAGTTCATTAGTTATGCTCTGGTGTTAAAAATAGAGTTTATTAGTTATGCTCTGGTGTTACAAATAGAGTTCATTAGTTATGCTCTGGTGTTACAAATAGTTTATTAGTTATGCTCTGGTGTTACAAATAGTTTATTTGTTATGCTCTGGTGTTACAAATAGAGTTTATTAGTTATGCTCTGGTGTTACAAATAGAGTTTATTAGTTGTGCTCTGGTGTTACAAATAGAGTTCATTAGTTATGCTCTGGTGTTACAAATAGAGTTTATTAGTTATGCTCTGGTGTTACAAATAGAGTTCATTAGTTATGCTCTGGTGTTACAAATAGTTTATTAGTTATGCTCTGGTGTTACAAATAGAGTTTATTAGTTATGCTCTGGTGTTACTAATAGAGTTTATTAGTTATGCTCTGGTGTTACAAATAGAGTTCATTAGTTATGCTCTGGTGTTACAAATAGAGTTCATTAGTTATGCTCTGGTTTTACAAATAGAGTTTATTAGTTATGCTCTGGTGTTACAAATAGAGTTTATTAGTTATGCTCTGGTGTTACAAATATAGTTTATTAGTTATGCTCTGGTTTTATGAGTTTATTAGTTATGCTCTGGTGTTACAAATAGAGTTTATTAGTTATGCTCTGGTGTAATGAGTTTATTAGTTATGCTCTGGTGTTACAAATAGAGTTTATTAGTTATGCTCTGGTGTTACAAATGGAGTTTATTAGTTATGCTCTGGTGTTACAAATAGAGTTCATTAGTTATGCTCTGGTGTTACAAATAGAGTTTATTAGTTATGCTCTGGTGTTACAGAGTTCATTAGTTATGCTCTGGTGTTACAAATAGTTTATTAGTTATGCTCTGGTGTTACAAATAGAGTTTATTAGTTATGCTCTGGTGTTACTAATAGAGTTTATTAGTTATGCTCTGGTGTTACAAATAGAGTTCATTAGTTATGCTCTGGTGTTACAAATAGAGTTTATTAGTTATGCTCTGGTGTTATAAGAAGAGCTGAGTGTGTTCAGTAACTGCTTCAGATTATAAAGAAAGACAACTAGGGATTCATTCAGATTCAGCCTTTGTGTCAGAGTTGCTGGTGTCTGAATATGGACCAGACTCTGGTTCTTGTTTCAGTACTTGAATAGATCTTGTTGGTTTTACTCATTTTAATAGCTTTAGGTTTGATGAGCTCCTATTAAACTGGCAGAACAGACAGGCCTGTGAAAGCCAACATGCTGACTGGTTAGATGTTTTTTTGTTTTGTTTTGTTTTTTGCAGGATAAAGAAGCAGCCATTGGGTCGACCCACTGTAGGAGACACAGCGCAGTACCAGAAATGCTGGATTTACCTGTTAGATGTTCGGCTGTAGTCCTCAGCTCAGAATGGGTCCTCTCATGGGTCCTAACCAGAACTGCTACTCTCCAATTCAGTTTGCAGTAGAGAACAACAGTCTTGACCTCATCCTCTGGTTCTTTGGCTGACAAAGTCTGGTACCGTTCAGATGAGATGCAGACACATCCAGTCGGTGCCGGTGGAATGAACCCGGACCAGCTCTGCTGAGGTGAGCTGCTGCTGAGTAACACGATACCTGCAGTCTGTCAGTGCCTCAACAGGTCTCACTAACAGTGCAACATCGACCACGTACTTCAGTGATGAAACAACATCCAGTCCAGGCCAGACATTTAGAAATCATCTCAAATATGAATCATCCAATTCTCATTTCAGTTTAAAAACTCTACAAAATCCACTGAAGAGTCGTGAAATTGGTGATAATTAGTCACTCTCCATCTCTCTGGCTTTAAAATGTACGTAGTCCCAGAAACACATTCCCACTGCATCTGTGGAGAAAAACCAGAGCTCTCATTTATCAACTGTACTCACGCACAGAACTGTGCACAAATTCATGCGTAAACACGATTTTACGCATTGTGTGGTACTTACCAACTTGTACTTGTGCGTGAACATGTTCCTAGACATAAGAACAGCTGTGACTGTGCGTAGGAGCAGCATCTAGTGGTAGCACGGGGAACAGCAGTACTGAGGGTCTCAGTACATCTTATCCAATCCAATCCAATCCAATTTTATTTATAAAGCGCATTCACAAGGCATTACAACCAAACAAGGCGCTGTATCTTACCCTCATCTTTGTTTAAAAGTGCTTTTCAGTCCATCGGTCCTAGCGTGCTCTCTATAATTAATGCTTCTCTGGTCTCTGGTCAGGTCCCTGCTTACTTTAAGAACGCTGTAATCCTCCCGCTTCTTACAAAAACGAGTCTCGACCCCTCTCTCCATAGCAGCTTCAGACCCATCTCTAAACTTCCGTTCATCTCCAAGATCTTGGAAAAGGTTGTGGCTAAACAACTCACAGCTGCTCTTGATGAACATAACATCTATGATAGCTTCCAGTCAGGTTTTCGTAGAGCTCATTCTACTGAAGCAGCTCTTCTTAGGGTCTCTAATGATCTTCTGACTCACAGTGATGCAGGGGACTGTTCTGTTCTTGTCCTGCTGGACCTGACTGCAGCCTTTGACACTGCTGACCATCACCTGCTACTGGAGAGGCTCAGAGACTGGGTAGGCCTATCAGGATCTGCTCTGGAGTGGTTCTCCTCTTATCTCTCTGAGTGCTCCTTTTCTGTGGCTGTCTCCAATTTAGGTCCTCCACCACCTCCCTTACCCATGGTGTCCCACAAGGTTCTGTGCTGGGGTCTCTGCGCTTCCTCATCTATCTGCTTCCTCTTCAGCACATCCTGAGCTCCTCCTGCTTAGACTCTTATCAAAACCTGGATGGTGGGAGCTTTCTTCAGCTGAATGAAGATAAGACTGAGATCCTCATCTGTGCTCCAGACAAGCTGGTTCCCAAAGTCAGAGACTTTCTTGGTCAGCTTGCTTCTCACACCAAACCTTCTGTCAGGAATCTTGGCGTGACCTTTGACCCAGCTCTCACCCTGGATTCTCATGTCAGTTCTCTTGTTCGCTATTCCTTCTTCCATCTCAGGAACATTGCTAAGCTGAGTCCCATTCTGTTCCGCTCTGAACTTGAGACAGTTCTCCACACCTTCATCTCATCACGCTTAGACTACTGTAACTCTCTTTTCACGTGTCTGAGCAGAACCTCCCTGAACCGTCTACAGGTGGTTCAGAATGCCTGTGCTCGGCTTCTGACCAAGTCCTCCAAACACACCCACATTACCCCGTTTCTCCTCCAGCTTCACTGGCTGCCAGTCAACTTCAGGGTTCATTTCAAGATCCTGGTTCTGGTCTATAGGGCCTTACATGGACAAGCACCATCTTACATTGGTGATCTTCAGTCCCTACACCCCCAGCAGGTCCCTGAGGTCCAGTGATCAAAGCCTACTGGTTGTGCAGCACCAGGCTAAAGACCAAAGGTGACAGATCATTTGCTGCTGTGGCCCCCAGACTCTGGACCTCTCTCCCCTGAGCCTGAGATCAGTGGACTCAGTGGTCTCCTTTAAAAAGCAGCTGAAGACTCACTTGTTCAAGCTGGCTTTTGTATGATCTTCTTCACCACTCTCTCTTTATTCTGCTCTCCCCACCTATTCCACCTTCTCAGGATCCACTGATTTCCCTCTTTCCTGTTCACTCTCTCTTTCTTAACATTTTTTTTATCACAATTGACTTTTTTTTGCTCATTTTAAATATATTTTTAAACATTTTCTAAATGCTTTTTTATATTTTTACATTTTTTGTTTTTGTGAAGCACCTTGAGTTTTTTATCCTGAGAGGCGCTATAGAAATGATGTTTTCTTTCTTCTTCTTTCTTTCAGTCGTCCACTCGTGTTCCTCATCCACTAATGATATTTACCCAGTATGTAGCTATGGCGGTGGACAAATGGCTTTAGTGCATTATTGGTGCTAAAACCAATAAAAGACACATGTGACCGACGGGAATCTGACATGATGTTATCACATATCTGTGTTATTAGAAGATTTCACAGGGTGTGCTCTCTGGAGGGAGCGTGTTCTCCGTGAGGAAGAAATCCTTCTGCTGTGCTGGGATTTGGGACCTTTTGTGGTGCGACAGAAATCCTCACGAATCCAATTCCAGTTCATATTTTATTTTACAACTACACTCTTAGAAATTTCGGTAAATTTACGGCAGAATTCCAACAGCAACATACAGTTTTTCCAAATTACGGTAGGATAATGTTAAATCTGATGTTTTTTTCTTTTGAATTATGACAGCCGGAAAATTATGGCAAAAAGCGGTCTAATACAGTATTTCCTTTTAAGCACATTTTTGAAGTTCTCAACTTGAACAATCAGGTACGTTGAAGAAGAAGAAAAAGAAGACAATCAGTGTTCATCCTCCAACTTGAAAGCTTCTAAAGGGTAAGTTCATCACTCTTAATGTAAATTGTGGTTTTGCTTAGTATTAAGTCAATATATAGATCATGTCAAAGTTTAGCTTACTTAATAAACATGACATGAAATGAAACATCACTTGGACTATAGTAATTTTAGGAGTTTTATGGTGGAAAATTAAATATTTATTTTTAATGACTGGAATTTTATATTTGTCACGTAGGGCCACGTTTTTGTTTTTCATCTTTGTACATTCATGCTAGTGTTAGCATCTCAACTGGAGGCCCTTTAGAGAGCTATTTCATTAATAACTATTAATGTGCATCAGTGCCACCGCTGGGCTCTCTATCAGGCGTACCGTGGTTGGCGGACATTCTTTTTGGGCCCACAGTACCGACGCTTTTTGTGCCGACTTCGGACTGATCCATAATAGCAGTAAGCTAGTGGCCCTATTAACATTTGGACTGTCTCATTTTTCTAAGTGTAATCAATATTTTGGCACTTAAGTGCATCTTAGTTAAAATTTAAATATTCTGCCTAAAACTGACATCTTGAATTTAAGTGTGCCATCGCTATTGGCTAAGAGGTACACTGTGACGTTAGCTGGTACATTGTGATGTCACAATGACGTTGTGAGCCTGTGTGTGTATTTGTTAGTGGCTCTGACCTGTTGGTGTGTCAGGCAACAGCATTTCTTGCATTTTTCAACGGAAAATTGGAGTGGAGTAAAGCTTGGTTTATGCTTGACGCGTCCGTGAGGTTCGCACAGCTCCGTGCGGCAAAATTGTGTCATTTTAACAACCACCCCCCTCCAACTGGCCTCCGCACGGCCCAAACTTTCCGCACCGCGCACCTAGGAAATTTTCTAACGACGTGGATGGTCGAACACCAAAAAACATGGCGGACTGGCAAGAACTAGTATGGCAGAGGTTCGTAAATACAGACATTTGTATGATTCAGCTCTCAAAGATCACAGCGGTCAACATGTTGTTAATAATTCTTGGAGAGAAATAGCTCGCACTGTCGGAAAAGACGAGGACGCTTTTAAAAAATGCTGGAATGCCGTGTTGTAAACAACAGTAATTTTTACTTCTACTATGGTGTATTGTTGAATGCATGCCGTAGAGCTCCATGCTGCCCCCTACAGTTTGGGAGAATATTGGCTCACCGCAAAGACAAGCCACATGAACCATAAACGCTGCAAGTTGTGAAGCGCGTTCCATCCGTGAGCCACATCTCCAAGCAGAAAGTAAATGCGTCAAGCATAAACCAAGCTTAAGACTCTGGTAGGGGCTGACTTGCACTTTGACGATTTTTATTACTCATGCAGTTTACTGTTCTCAGCTTCATCCGATGTCATTTCAGACCGCTGAAACTTCTCATCTCGACTCGAAAACTGCTGCACCGACTGGAAAAATTCAAAAATGTTAGAAAAACCATAAAAGATATCAAGAAGCTGGGTTAAAGTAGCTGAAAGTCTTGGGAGTGTGTTAAAATTTGAATGAAGTCTCTAGGTTAAGGTTAACCCCTAGAAGAAAGAGGTCGGATCCCATTCATTTCAATGGAGGAAGAAATTGTAGAAAAACCTGAATATCTCAAAAAGTATAAAATATTTAAATACCAAAAGTTAAACCCGTAAAGAGCTAAGCGAGCTGAACGTTTTGGTACCAAATTTGTTAAAATAGCTGAAAATATGAAGAAGCGGTCCAAAAGACTTACAGAAGACGATGGGAATTAAAGCTTTAAGCAGCGGCGTTCAGCCCTCGCAGCTCCGGCCTAGCGTTATTAAAGTTATTAAAGAAGTTATTAAAGTATGAAGTTATGTAGAGGGCGCTGTGACCAATTGTATTAATATCACCGTTGAGGTCATTTTAGGTTGACAAAGAAGGTTTTATGTTTGTTTGGCATCAGTCAAAAGTTGCCTGTGTTATCTACAGCCAAAGGGCTGAAAGGGGGTGGAGCTAAAGGGATTTGAACCAACAACCACATAAATCTGTTTGGTACTGTCAAGTGATGACACAAGCCAAGTTTAACGCGCTGTGACCGATTACAATAAAATCCCATTGAGGTCCTCTTAGGTTGACAAAGAAGATTTTCTTTTAAATTTGCATCAATCAGATGTTGTGTGTTATTTAGAGCCCAAGGGCTGAAAGGGGGCAGAGTTAAAGTGATTACCATGTCATACAGCATGTCAGCTCACAAAAGTGCTGCACAGGGTAAAAATGTAGACACAGGATTAAAATTCACCTTCATATATTGGATACATGGTTGTTGGACTGGGCACGTTGCTGGGGGCTACTTTAAATGGCCCGTATTTCTGTAGGTGTTTTTCTCGGCCTACTATGCCTATTTAAAATGATTGTGCTGCTGGGAGTTTTGATTGGAAGATCTTGTTACTTTGAGGTTCTGCATAAATGTGGATGATAGAGTTTGACGCAGGGCACTCCCACTGGGCCTCGGTGGGCTGAGGCGGAGGAATATGCGGCGCTGATGCAACATTGGTGGTCAGAGTGCTCTGCTGGCCGCCATCATGGAAGAATAGCAGTGCACAAAAGACTGTTTCTACTCCTTCAGACTCTAGGAGGGAGGCTGCAAATACTCATCGCCTCTGTGGCTTCCAGGTGCACCAAGAAACTGGCCATGTGCTTGTGAGTGAACACTCGGTGGGGGACCGCGCTGGGCCATCGAAATGGAGGCATCTGGTGATGTTTAAGAAAAGACTTCTGGAAATCTTTGTCCTGTTACCTGGGAGATGGCTATGCGACAGATGTCGGACTCCAGTTTGATGTGCCCATATGATGTTCGCATGATCCCACAGCAGTGCTTGGAGGCTGGCTATCTGCCGGTTCCTCCCCCAGTCTACTTCAACATTTGTGCTTCTGACTAATTTGTGTGTGTGTGTGCGTGCGTGCGTGTGTGTTTGTGTGTGTGTGTGTATGTGTGTGTGTGTGTGTGTGTGTGTGTGTGTGTACTTGGACTATCATGAGAGTTAAGTCATTTTTCAAAGTGAGGGTATTTTTGTGGTCCACGCTTTATTTAAAACCAGTTGGTTTTAAAGATATAGTGTGAGTTATGTGTTAGTTGAGGCTCGGGTTAGGAATAGATGGTTAGGGTTAGGGTACGGGTTAGGCATGGTGGAGTCACAAAAATGAATAGAAGTCAATGAAGGTCCTCACTATGATAGAAAGACTGGTGTGTGTGTGTGTGTGTGTGTGTGTGTGTGTGTGTGTGTGTGTGTGTGTGTGTGTGTGTGTGTGTGTGTGTGTGTGTGTGTGTGTGTGTGTGTGTGTGTGTGTGTGTGTGTGTGGTGGTCTACTTCTGTAATCCTGCCACACATCTATCTCCATCCAGAGGATTTCACAGCCATCAAGAGATAGCTTTTTGTTGAGCTTGTGTGGCTCATGGCACACACACACACACACACAAAGAGCGAGAGAGAGAGAAACACACAGATACACAAGCACTGTACTGAGGATGGGGTGTGAAAAGAAGCACATATAGTGTATGCTGGAGAACCAGTGCAGACAGAGCCCTCTCTGTATTGCTGTCGGAGTTTGGTGTTGGTAGACAAAAGGATGGACACCTCCGCGCACACACATCAAGACCTTTAACACACAGAGGTACAGCTAGACGGGAGACATTACAGGTAAGTTACCTGGTTCTTTCTTCATAACCTGCTGACCAGTCTGTGTCCTTGTACTCAGATGAATTTTGTGGATCCCTTGGGAAGGTTAGGGTTAGGGTTCATATCTGGGAGATTCTGTTTTTCAGCCATAACATCAACAGTGATTAAAGGTGAATAACTTATTGCGGTGAGAAACAGATTATTAGCACATCTAGTAATCTCATATGATACTCTTATTGCACATCTTTATACAGCAATAATCAGTCTAACCACCACCACATAGAAGATTAGGCTGGCTACTGCAGACTGGTTCATCCAGTCCACTGGTACATCCTCAGGGGCTTCTTGCAGAGCTTCCTGATGACAGAGAATCTCCTCTGGCTGTTCCAGTACAGGTGCTGCGTATCATGTGTTCAGTCCAGTTTATTGTCCACACACATGCTGATGTACTTGTACTTCTCAACCAGTTCTGGACTTGTCTAGACCTCCTAAAGTCTACCACTAACTCCTTGGTTTTTGTGGCTCCATGCAACACATTTCCTCACCAGACTTCTGTTGTCCAAGATGCACCCCATTTGGCTATGACGCAAACTGTAAGGAGTGCTGGGCATGCTGTACCTGTGTCTGAGGTAGTTAAGAAAGAGCCCCTCCACAGTCTTCATCAAGTCTGTCGTGAGAAGCACTGGTCCAACGTCTGTATTCTCTTCGGCCCGGTTCTTTTTGGGGACTGGAATGATGCAGGATATTTTTCAGAGGATGGACTTTCTCTCCAGGTGCAGACTGAGGTTGAACACTTGTTCTAGTGGTTCCTCAAGTTCAGATGTGCATGTCCTCTGGACCTGTGTGCACATTCTGGGATATAGGCTCCTCAGCTGTCTGTGGTCCAGGGCTCTCATTAGTCAAACGTCAGTAGAAATATTCCTGCATTCAGTGCTTATTTTGAGCCGGATCTTGTCAGAACAAGATCCGGGAACTGTCTGCTAGGATCCGGCAACTCACGCGACCAACTTGTGCCATACGCAGGATTCGAATTACTGGTGAGCTGAAGGGAGCCCGGCTCACCCCAAAGGGTGAGGAAGCCCTCGGCTTCCACACCCAAGGGGAGCCCGAAATGATCCTGGTTCTACTGATATTACATTATCTATGTGGACTCTCCGGGATTATTTAGAACTGAGAGGCGCAAAAACAAATTTAACACGCGATCGTTCATGTCGGCTCATTTCCTTTCATGCTTTCTGTCTTTTATTTGTGCCTGATGCTTTTCGCTGCTGTGGAACGGAGCGCATCACCTGTTTGTCCTCCGGTGACGCACCTCACCGGTGCAGCTGGCGCGCCCTCCACTGTTTCTGCGGTCGGTAGATCTTTTAGAACTGCAGTTCAAAGGTAACTCATAAGGTGAATATATATGAACCCAGGTAGCAGTTTTTCTTTAGGATTGAGAGGAGATGCAGGAAGATAATAAACAGACAGGACAGAAAAATAGTCAAATAAAAACAAGTTAGTTTTTGTTCCTGGTGGTTGCAACAAACAGACACCATTGAAGGTAATCAGAAGTGAGGAACAGAAAATGAAATAATTATTATTACAATTTTAATTGTCAAAAACTCCAGCGAGCCACCTTCGCCTCAGAGCTAGCTGCGGGGAAAGGCCTTGGCCTCACCTGAACAGATGTTCGGACATTTCCACTCTGAACTTTATTTTTGTGTGTTTGTGTTTGGATGCTAATCGTGGAATTATCTGGACACAGAAGGAAAGCTGTGGTTACTGACGGCACTAATAGATCATCCAAGCAGTTTCTGCTTCTTTTTATCAGTAAGAAAATTTATATTTCTGTACTTTATTTTGCTGGTTGAATGGGGGAATGCTGTCCTTTAACTGCTTGGTCACACATGTTAGTGGAGCTTCTGGCTGCATAAGAAACTTGAGCGGGTGCCCAGCTTCTCCTGTCTCCTGCCCGGGAACAGTTAGAGCAGGTAGCTGGCTGCTCCCATCTCCCAGGGCAACCAGGCACGTTGACAGGTGCCATCAGTGTGAGGCTGTAGTCATGCTGGTCACTCATGGATCTCTGAGGGAAACCACAGGAACACTGCAGCTCTTTTAGCTGATGCTGCTTTAATTTTGAGTCGCTCAGCTGCATTCTGGGAGTGTCGACTCGGCTCTCAGCTCGGTGTCAACACAGCACCGGGAGCCGAGTCGATACTCCCTGAGCTTGGGACGTTGACTCGCAGATCTTTGACCGTGGTGGACCTGCGAAGCTTGATATCCTCGGTCAGCTTACCTAGTTATGATTTTGTTACTAAGCGGGCCGGAGGTGCCTTCACTTTGGAGTAGCTCTGCCGTGTTTTTCTTGCCTGGAAAACTCTGTTAGCTTCAGGTTAGCATGTAGCTATTGTCCTGCTCATCTCCAGCCGTGGAGCAAGAGCTGATGTAAAATGCGACGGCGCCCAGCTACGATCGCAGTGGTCTGAGGCTCTGCTTGTAATTTAACAGTCCCAGTCCATATTAGATCTCCACAGGCGACCAGCATGACTACAGCCTCGTACAGGAGCCAGACGGCCATGCGGATGGGACACCCCGGAGCCCTTCTTGGGTTAGCTACGTTAGCTAGTAGCTACAATGGTTACATTTATTCCAACTGTTCCAAACGTAACACCCCACGCTCAGCTCCTCCCCTTTTCCCATTTTTGGATTGTCTGGGAGTGACGGAACGTGTAACAATGTCAAAAATATCAGTGGCGGGAACCTCCCTTTTGGCCTCAACTTGTCCCCCGCCGCCCCCAGGCGGGCTATGTCCATATATGTCGATGGTGGACACATACGCACATTCCTCCGCAATCATCTGTTGGTAATTCCCACCTGTGCGTACCCAGGTGCTCGGGTCTGTTCATCACTTACATACAGAAATGTAACTATATTTGGTCCCACCACCTCTTCAGCTCATGAGGAGAATCCCTGCATTCTTTCCCCCCAAAAAACAATGCAGTGGAGTTGGATTTGTGGGGATTGTCTGTCGCTCCAGAAAGGACCACAGCATAGCTCCGGAAGGATCTCCTTCAGGAATCAGATCAGTGTGCTCACGGAGGACATGTTCCCTCCAGAGAGCTCGCTCTGACAAATCCTCCAACAAGATCAGCTACAATGTCAGACTCACACACGGGTGTCTTTTAAAGGTTTTAGAGCCAATTATGTGAAACTGCTGTTGTTCCACCAAAATAATTATTTACTGGGTAAAAATGTTTTCTGGATGATGAACATGTGGATGATTGACATTCAGTATTGCGGCTCTCTGGTTCTACCACTAGATACTGTTTGTACGCGTGGTCTGAGGTTTTCTTATACTTTGGAACATTTCCACTTACAGGTACAAGACGGTCTGGTGGGACACTGAGAGGGGGTTGGGGGTTGGAGTGGAGGCTGGGGTGAGGAGGTTGTTGTGGTTTGGGAGCTGGGTGGCTGGAGGAGGTGTTGAGGGGGGATGTGTGATGTTTGGATCAGGAGTTTGGGTATAGGACAGTGTGATTATGGCAGGAGGTGATGTTGTTAATCAAACAGAGCTGCTCTGTTCTTTTCAGATCCCCGTTAATCCTGGCATGTTCCAGATGACAGACCACAACGATGACCGTCATCATGTTCACTGGTCAGCCCTTCTGTCAGTCATCACTCTCATACGTGAAAGAGTCGTTCTGTTCTAAATGACTTGGCGTAGGCACACACACGCAGACACATGCATGCATACACCCACACACACACACACAGGCATACATATGCATGCATACTCACACACACACACACATGCATACACAATCACACACACACACACACACACACACACACACACACACAGGCATACATATGCATGCATACACACACACACATATACAAATTCAAATTCAAATTCAAAAATACTTTATTAATCCCAGAGGGAAATTGATGAATACACATGCATGCATACACACACACGCATACACATGCATGCATACACCCACACAGGCATACATATGCATGCATACACACACACGCATACACATGCATGCATACACACACACACACACACACACACACACAGGCATACATATGCATGCATACACACACACACACACACACACACATACACATGCATGCATACACCCACACACACACACACAGGCATACACATGCATGCATACACACACAGACACACACACAGACACACACACAAGCATACACACACACACAGACACACACAGACACACACAGAAGCATACACACACAGGCATACACGCACATGCATGCATACACACACAGACACACATGCATGTGTGTACACACCACACATACACATGCATACACACACACACACACAAACACACACACACATGCATGTGTGTACACACCACACGTATACATGCATACACACACACATACACATGCATGCATACACACACACACACACACACACACACAGGCATACATATGCATGCATACACACACACACACACACACACACACACACACATACACATGCATGCATACACCCCCCCCCACACACACAGGCATACACATGCATGCATACACACACAGACACACACAAGCATACACACACACACAGACACACACAAGCATACACACACACACAGGCATACACGCACATGCATGCATACACACACAGACACACACAAGCATACACACACACACACACACACACACATGCATGTGTGTACACACCACACATACACATGCATACACACACACAAACACACACACATGCATGAGTGTGCACACCACACACAATAGATGAACTAGTAGCACATTTTATGGTAGAGCCTCCACGAGGCTATCAGCAGGGTCATCACTGGTGACATCACTTACGGCTTGGTGTGGTTTTGTTTTCCAGTATCTGTGCTGGTCTTGCTGCCCCAGGCGGTGTTGTCCCGTTGGGCCTGTGCCCGAGCCTGTCCACCGTCCTGCTTCTGCACTCAGGAGAAGAGCTGCAGTGTTCTGTGTGACCGCTCGAGCCTGGCTGATCTACCTAAGGAGTTTCCCTGTGAGGCCTCTTCCATCAACCTGGAGAAGAACAGCCTGAAGTTTCTGTCAGAACGGGCCTTCGGTACCCTGCCCTCACTACGATCTCTCTCCCTGGACCACAACAACATCTCCTTCATCACCCCGGGGGCTTTCAAGGTCTGACTGTGGGTTTTTCATTATCAGTAACACTGGAAACAAATAAGTGTTGGTACGCCCCTTCGAAACATATTGGGGGGTTGAGGCCCTCTCCATTGCAAAATGACTGTAGCATTGGGTGAATTTAGATTTATAATCTATTAGGCCCTGATTAAATTAGCCTGTTTCAACAATTGAAGAGGCCTTTTGCAGACACATCTCCTGTTTCTTAATCTGAGGTAATCGGATGCTGCTACTTCTGAGCTGAGCTTATGATAGCCAGGCTACTCAGCTGTTCTTGTGCTATAGAAGAGTTTCTCAGCAGAAGCAGCTGTAACAAGTTTTACTATTAAATTTGGGTTTCTCGCTGCCTAAATGTATTTGAACGTGGTAACGGAACTTCTGTAATCAGCCAATCATCTAGTGTGACATGTCATCGACAGGTGCAGGACCCTGAGCCAGCCAGAAGGAAACATGACATCTAATATGGCGTCCCTAAAGACGCTAGACACACAGCATTAGCATACATAGCATTATGTACTTTAAACCCAGTTTCATGGTTATACTTTATGAAGCTGCCAATACTGTTCAACGACTGGACACCATTTAGTTCAGGTTCAACAACATTTCTATAGACACTTCCAGAGATTAATGGTACAAATGACACAGTGTCTCTTTAAAGAGCAAGTCACCCCACATCCACTCTTTTTCCTGATAAACTATATACATGCGTGTCTAATCGTGCTGCAGACAAGTGTCGTCAATAGTTTACCACTTTAGTGCATTTTAGTTCAAATTTACATTTTCTGCCTAAAACTGTCAGTGTTGTGCCGTTGTCAGGTAAAAACTCTGCACTGCATTTACATTTAAATCTGCTATTGGCTAAGAGGTACCCTAGAACGTTAGCTGGTACCGTATGATGTCACAATGTTGTTGTGGGCCTGTGTGTGTGTGTGTATTTGTTAGCGGCTCCGCCCTCTCGGTCTGCTAGGCAACAGCATTTGTTGCATTTTTCAAACAGGAAGTGGGAGCAGAGTAATACTCTGGTAGGGGGTGACTTGATCTTTAAGCCACATTTACAGACTTGGAGACAAACACACACACACACACACACACACACACACACACACACACTCTCACTCATACACACACACACACACACACACACACAAACACACACACACACACACAGACACACACACACACAAAACCAATAGTCAGCCCTTACTCCATCTCTAATTTGAGAATAAAAATGAGAACCTGAATGAAAATAAGTTGCTTTTAATAGTTCTATCAGTACTGGTGAATAATTGTGATAAGCTGTGTGTGCATTCGTATGATTACTGAGTAGGCATATACATTCTGCAGACACTTGTGCATTGTGCCTCACAATAGAGCAGCTGATAAAGACGCGTCACACAAACATCGGTGACACTTCTGATGAAGACCGCAGTCGTCGGTCGAAACACGTGAAGGTAAAACAGAAGTCGCATACGACCTTACCTGTCTGAAGCAAAAAGATTCGTAACACCTGTCTGAGAAGAGGACATCATGAAGTATCTGTCGGTGTATTTGTCTCATGTTTAATCTCATGGTAGAGAGATGAAATTATTTAAACAGAACAATTAAACATATAAAATATGTAAAAGTCAAAGGTCACTACGATACCCACCAGTTAAAATACACAACTCAGAAGCAGGTGAGGACATTGTTCTACATAGTTAAGAACTGTCCTGTGTGGCTCAAAAGTTTTTATGAACACTGAAATGAGAACCTGAATGAAATATGTTGGTTTAAGACATCACTCTACATTCATGCATACATCTTCAAATGACTGATTGGTGCATTAATGGTCTATTGCACCACACCAAGTTCAGAGTAAAGCAAATCAGAACCTATAACAGCTTCCGTTAATGGTAGAGACGTAGCACTGCTAAGAGTGTGCTGCTGCGCAGTCGGTTTCCTACAACCAGCTCATTCCAGCTAGTTAGCGGGCAGGCTATTTGTCTGATTTGATTAACAAAATATGTCATTTCCTGCCGTAAAAGCCCCTTCTGGTTTAATTAAAGGTTTTAATTTAATGTTACGGTTAGATTTGGAATGTCTCAGCAATCTCTGAGCACCATAATGCAGCTGCTGTGGATGCAGGAATGACTTTTGCGACCTTCCTCTTTGACCACTTCGTATTCTTAACGATTTTGTTGTACGTCTGTTTTCATCACTTTGTTTGCACAACCTCAGCTTTCACTTGGGCACATTTTCTAGGAAGAGTGATTTATAAAGCATGAAAGCAGGAGGCGCACACCTAAAGCCTTGTTTACACCACATGTGGAACAGATATGGTCTGGTTTCTGTAGAGCTTCCACAAAACCAATCATCGAGCATTCACACTGACTGTGATGCAGTGCAGATCTGGATGTGGAGCTCCAGAAGGTTTCTGCATGTAGTCTCTCTTTCCAGACGCATGCAGATTTTGATGAAGTTGAAGAAATTGCATGAGCCAGACAGGAAGTGAGATGTGTTTCAGCAAATGGGTCTTCAGCTTTGATTTAAAAACTGGTACAGCAGAGGACTGCCGAATGTGTAATGGAAGCGCATTCCATAGTTTTGGAGCCACAACTGAAAAGGCTCAGTCGCCCCGCTTCTTCAGCCGTGACCGGGTCACCTCGAGCAAGAACAAGTCCTCTGAACGGAGTGCCCGAGAGGTAACATACAAGTGCAGTCTGCCTGCCAGATATGCTGGAGCCAAACCATTTAAAGCTTTAAAAACCAGTAAAAGAACTTCAGACCGAATCCTAAAAGAATCAGGTAGCCAATGTAGAGCTGCCAATATGGGCATAGCATGGTCAAACTTTCGTTTGCCCTCCAAACATCTCCCAGCAGCATTTTGGACAAGTTACAAATGGGCTAAGGTACCATGGATCACTTCGAGCAGGATGGAGTTGCAATAGTCCAGGAGTGAAGTTATGAGCGCATGCACAACAGTTTCAAGATCGTGTGTGGACAAACAAGGTTTAACCTTGGCCAAGTGTCTTGAATGGTAAAAGAATGAAGCTACCACTCCATTTAAGTGGCCCCTAAAACAGAAGTCAGACTATCTTCACTCCCAAAATAACAACATAGTCCTTCAAGTGAGGGGTTAGTTCACTACGGTCCAACATGGAGTTATCAGCAAGGTGGATGGGACCAAAGAGCGCTGCTTCTGTCTTCCCCTCATTGAGGCACAGGACATTTTCTGCAATCCACCCTTTGACCTCACACAAACAATCTAAAATCTTCGAGATTGGTCGACCACCAGCTTCATCCAAAGGCAAGTACAGTTGTCAGTCATCAGCATATAGGCCAAAGGCAGAATATACACACAAAACAGTAGGGGACCCAGTATTGAACCCTGCGTGACACCCGAGGGGAGACGGAAGAATTCAGACGAGAAACCACCCATCTGGACACACACCGTTCTATTAGAAAGGTAGGGCCGAAACCAATTCAGAGCCAGACCAGTGATTCTCATGTCGTGCTCAAGACGATGCAACAACACCTCGTGGTCCACTCTATCAAAGGCTGCTGTCAAATCCAGCATAACAAGTAACACTGACCTTCCGCCACCCGGCAAGAAGAATGTAGTTCAGGACCTTCGGCAAAGCTGTCTCAGTGCTGAGTAATGGTTTCATACCAGATTAAAAGTTTTCTAAAAAGTTGTTTTCACTTAAGAAGTCCAGCAACTGGCCATAGACACACCTTTCCATCACCTTACTCAATAAGGGGAGCATAGAGATTGGCCTATAATTAGATGGCATAGATGCATCTAGCCCAGATTTCTTTAACCCTCTCAGGCTCAAAATAAGTTTTGATAAAAGGACGAACAACCAAGTCCTTCAGGGGTACTTCTAAGTTAAAAATGATCATGAAACACGTTTGTGGAGTAACCAGGTAGGTAGGTTTAACCTGCCTGCCTCCAGAGGTTTAAACTCATTCAGAACTGATTGAATTCATCAGCTCAACGCTTCCTAGTTGTTTCTGTGCAAAGCCACATCTACACTGACCTAAAGACTGATGAACATAGCAACTCTGGAAGCCCATCCTATCCCTGTGGAATGCTGCTTTAAGACATCAGGCAGTTGATGTTTTTAACATGAAACTGGAGACTTACATGTTCATTCATTCTTCCAGCAGTTAATCGGCTCGTTTTGACTCATTTATGCTGTTTACTTTGTTATTTCTCACTTACAAGCAGTCCTTTCCTCTTAGTTAGAAAGTTCTAGATCACATTTAAAGTGCACTGAGAGGGATCTACCACAAAGCCTCACTTGAGAAAATGGCTTGCTACTGATGCAGTTTCTAGATAAAGGGACTGATTTTGAACGTGCGCCATTCGTCTATATACCACAGGAGTACCGAGCTCCGGTCCCCGAGGGCCTGGAGGTTTGTTAAGGCGTCGTGCTGCAACACTCTTGAGTTAAATTGTTAGCTCATGACCAGCTGAAGACTGCTGAGGAGGAAGCTCAGCAGTCTGATTCGTGTGTAGGAGGTAGACATCAGTCCTGGAGGAATGGAGCTCCAAACAGCAGCCGTGTCATCATAACAACAGAAAGTTAGACATGTTTCCTCAGGTTCTTGTTGGCTGATATCTCTGTTTGCTTCGGCACACACACCTCATTATTCATCCGTTCATTTGTGCTTCTTTTAAGTGAAACACACTTTGAATATGAGGCCAGGGCGATGGCCGGTTTTAGCATCGAGGACAGTGGCTTGAGCCATTTTCATGTTGTTTTAAAAAGCCGTACTCCCCCACTGCAATGTTTACATCTGTTGGTCATGTGACTGTGTGGCATCATCTGATTGGTGACAGAGCAACAGCTAGCTCCACTGGCGGAGTGATCTGTTGTTATTTATTGCGTGAAACGTTTTTTAAGTAAATTTTGCCAATTATAGCGGAGTAAAAGTGGCGTTCCTTCTTCACAAATGTACTCAAATGAAAGTACAAAGTGGGATGCAGAAACAATACTTCTGGAGTAGATGTAACGGAGTAAACATAACCTCCAGATCTCACACCACACATCAGCTTCTCCCCCTCACCAACCCCCCTGTCAGTCACATCAGACCAGGTGAGGACAGAACTGAGGCGGCTTAAGAGCAGAACAGCAGCAGGTCCTGACGGGATCAGGCCCAGATTGCTCAAAGACTGTGCTGACCAGCTTTGGGAAGTGGTCACACACATGTTCAACCTGAGCCTTCAGCTGGAGAAGGTCCCCATTCTATGGAAGACCTCCTGTGTAGTTCCAGTTCTTAAAACATCACATCCCTGAGAACCAGACCACTACAGACCTGTCGCCTTGACCTCCCATCTGATGAAGACTATGGAGAGACTCATCCTCACCCATCTATGTTCAATGGTGACCCTGGAAATAGACCCAATGCAATAAACCAAACATGGGGTGGAGGACACGCTCATCTACCTGCAGCACCGGGCTCTGACTCACCTCAAGAGGCAAAAAAGCACTGTGAGAATCATGTTCTTCAACTCCTCAAGTGCCTTCAGCAACATCCAGCCATGTCTACTGCAGCAGAAGATGAGGGGTGCAGGAGTGGATGGACTGCATGGACCATCAACTACCTCACCAACAGGCCACAGTATGTGAGGCTGCACAACTGTACATCTGTGGTGGTTGTGTGTAGTACTGGAGCTCCACAGGGTACGGTTAGGGATGCACCGATACAATACTGGTATTGGTATTGGTGCCGATACCAATACCAATACCAGTATCTGTATCGGTAAAAGTTAACCGATACCAATGCAGTTGCTTGACAATGGCTTCCCTTTAACTTGTCATTTCTGTTCACCTAATATTTTAGTTTTGTGATGATTTCCATTCATATATTTTACTTTTTATCTGCCTCAGTCTTTTCCTGTTGAAAGCAGAGAAGAAAATAAAATCTGTATTCCAAATCATTGCTTTTTTTTGTGTGGTAGAAGTATCGGTATAGGTAATCGGTATCGCCGAGTACTCAGATCCAAGTATCGGTATCGTATCGGTTTGGAAAAAAGTGGTATTGTTGCATCCCTAGGTACGGTGCTCTCACCCTTTCTCTTCACCTTCTACACCTCGGACTTCACCTACAACACCAGCAGCTGTCACCTCCAGAAGTTCTCTGATGACTCGGCCATTGTCGGCTGTGTGTCTGATGAACTGACCAGGAGTACAGGTCAGTCATCATGGACTTGTTGGACTGGTGTGAGCATAACACCTTCACTTGAACACCAGTAAGACAAAGGAGATGGTGATTGACTTCCAGAGAAACACTCCTCCTCACTCACCATTAAACACCCAGGGAGCAGACACTGAGGTGGTGGATACCTTTAAGTACCTGGGTGTTCACCTCAACAGCAAACTGAACTGGTCCAACAACACAGATGCTGTATAAGAAGAGTCAAAGCCGCCTCCTCCTGGGGAGGCTGAGGTCCTTCAGAGTTAATTCCCAGTTGCTAAAATGCTTTTAAGAGCAGAGCAGGTCTGACCGAGACAGGAAGAGAATGAACAAGCTAGTTCACAAAGCTAACTAATTTCTGAGCTGCCCACTGGATTCAGTTGAGGAGACGTGTGAAAGGAGGATGCTGGGGAAGATGACCTCCATCTTAAAAAACCCTCCCACCCACTGCGTTCCACTGTGGAGACCATGGACAGCTCCTTCAGAGGCAGACTGAGACATCCTAGATGTAAAACAGAACGCTACCGTAGGTCATTCATCCCCTCTGCAGTAAGAGTGTAGACCTCCTCAGTTTAACTGGTACTGGCATTATCCTGGTACACACTAACACCAGTGCAATACTCAGTATGTGTTCAGTACCAGATTTACTTAGTATGCCTGTGTCTCTTACAGTATGCTGCAGAATGTTGGAACCCAAATTTTTCCTTTTTTATTTGTGGGTTTTATTGGTGGAAGTTTAAAGTACTAGATTACTTCCTATATGTATAAATACACGTACCTTTGTTATTATTTTTTGTCAGATTATTCTCTTAAGTGTTGGTGCTGCTGTAACAAGTGAATATCCCCACTGTGGGATCAGTAAAGTCTATTCTGTTCTATAACACATTATATCCACCTCTGCATCTATCATCTGATCCACGTAGAACTTGTGGACCAGAAACACTCCACCAGCAGACCCAGACCCTGTGATCCAGTTCCAGCTCCAGAGATGTCTCTGCTCACATACTCAGCTCCTTACATCTGTCTTCACAGGGCCTCTCCAACCTGGTGGAGCTGAAGATGGCTCATAATGAGTATATCAGTTACCTTCACACACGGACCTTCACTGGGCTGAAGAAGCTGGTGCGGTTGGACCTGTCAGACTGTAACCTCTTCAGCATCCCTGACCGCATCTTCATAGAACAGCCTGCGCTGAAGGAGCTGCTGTGCTTCCAAAACAACTTCCGGAGAATCCCGGGAGCGATCAGAGGCATGGAAAACCTGACTCACATCTACTTGGAGAGGAACAAGATAGAGGCGGTGGCCTACAACTCACTGCTGGGCCTGGGGAGTCTCAGGTGAGTTCTGCAGGAGAATTTTCTGCCAGCCAGGGCTTCAGCAGCTTCAGGAGACGGCTGCAGGACTTGTTTTCACTTCTCAGTTCTGACAGAAATGTTGCAGAGCACCAAACTTTTAGACTGTAGTAAGATCTTTGTTCATGTGCTTGTGGGGTATTTGTTGTAATGAGATGTTTGGTCCTGAAGGTGTGGATTCATCTGATCTTCACCTCAGAAGGATGGGGGCATGATGTGTGAGATAACACGCATTCATAAAGCTCTCATTACTCTGCTTTTCTGTGTGGATGGATGCGAGTCCATGTCCATGGATGCGAGCCCCATCAGTGGTCAAACCTGTGCTTGTCCATCCATCCATCGTGTCCAGGTGGGCCCAACCCAGGTCCTCGAGATCCCCTATCCAACAGGTCTTAGAAGTTTCCCAGTTTCAACACACATGATTTGAATCAGTGGTGATTAGCTGCTGTCTGCAGAGCCTGAGTAGCTGTTGAACAAGTGGTTCAGCCACTGAATCAGCAGGGTGAGACATAAAACAAGCTGGATAGGGGATCCTGAGGACCAGGGTTGGGCACACCTGCTACTAAGCCCTACTGCACACTCAATGCAAAAGTGGCACGGAACGGCAGTGAAACGGCGCCGCTTCAAATACAATCCATTATAGTCTGTGGAGTGTAACAAACCAGCCGCAACAATTTTCAGACATGTCCCAGAAGCGCCGCGGCTTTGTTCCTGGTAGTGGAGAGGAACAACGTCATATATGACATCAATCAGCGATATCAAACATGATTTCCTTCTTTTAGGTTTAATGGTGGATTGCATAAACAAAAAGTCTCAAGGGATTTAGTGATCTCGCGAGGAGCACGGCAGAGAAGCTGCTCCGCTGCTGAGACTCTCCCGGTGCACGAGAGTGCCTTTCTGCTGCCGTTCCGACCCGCTTTTGCTTCCAGTGTGCAGTAGATGTAAGGACGGTGGGGAGCTGGAGTCCATGTCCAGCAGTCGGGGAGTCCTGGACGGGTGGACAGGCCATCACAGATTGTTCACACTACAGCTGATTTATGGACACACCTGGACAATTAAAACAATCTGAAACAGGAAGAGCCACGAAGAAAGTCATGAGCTTTGACTGGCTGATGAATGGTGTCACATGATCTCAAGCTGCTGGTTCTGTTCACCCTTTTTGTTCCTGCGGCCTGTAAGGCAACGCCCAGGGCAGCGCACCACAGCGCTCACACAGTTAATAGCTAATAATCTCATTTTAGATCTGGACTGAGATACTGACAGCACCTCTTTTTGTCTCAGGTACTTGAACCTCCAGGAGAACCGGATCAACGTGATCCATGATCACTCCTTCCAGGATCTGGTGCATCTAGAAAACTTCTACCTGAATGACAACCTGCTGTCTGACCTACCCAGGTTGGCCTTCAGAGGGCTGAGCCACCTCAAGATGCTCAATCTTGGAGGGAACCATCTGACCAACGTGTCTAAGACCTGGTTCAGTGACCTGGTAGAGCTGGAGGTCCTGTACCTGGACAGAAACCAGCTGCTGAACATTGAGGAGGGCGCCTTTGAAAACCTGACTAGCCTGATCACTCTCCACCTGAACAGCAACAACCTGACCTCCCTCCCCTTCAGTGTTTTCCAGCCCATCTACTTCCTGGGCCACCTGTACCTCTTCAGGAACCCCTGGGACTGCGGCTGCTCCCTGGACTGGCTCAAGCAGTGGATGGACAGTTACAAACTGGTCCGGGACATTCCCTGTGCCTCACCTTCCTCTGTGGCAGGCCTGGACCTTAGCCAAGTAGTATTTATCAACATTAATGGGACATGTGTGGACCACACTGAAGCCAACCTGACTGTACTGTCCACTGAGGTCGTCCCCACCATGGAGAACCGCTTCAACAGGTTCATCTCCAAGATTCTTGAGAAGGAGCAGGGAAAAGAGCTGGGGAACAGGACAGAGAGCCTTCATAACGGGACTCAGATGGAGTCAGAAGAGGGGCTGCTCTCTGGGGGGGCCGCAGGGGCCCGTGCAGGTCCACTGCTGTTCCTCATCATTGTGATGGGGTTCTGTTCAGGTCTGTCAGATCCAAACCTCTGGTGTTTCTGCTCAAGAGAGCTGCTGCCTGTCATATTAAAGGAACATCCTTCATCACAGGTGGAGGAGGAGTGTTTCCTGTCAAATGTGGATCTACGGACTGTTTGGACTGGGGCTCCTGGTTATTTACAGACACGGGACAAATAGTTGTTGGCCATGATGTTCGCCCAAAAAAAATCACTGATAATCAGATGATTTTAAAGGTGCAGTATGTAAGAATACAGTGAGAAATTCCCAAAAGGGATCATGTTTCGGCCATTTTGGAAGGAAGGTTCTACAGAAACATGTTTCATATCCAGCTGGCTGTGAGGGTTGTCAGTTTTCCTCCTTTCAAAACAAAGGGAGGAGGGACATAGCTACTGTTTACCGCCATTAGCCCTTTGTGCAACACACCAAGCCAGCAAATCAACATATTACCACAACAGTGTGTCTCAGAAATGCGCCATGCCGGCATGGCGATACACGATTTTGCAGCATTCGTTCTGCCTCTCTTGGTAGGAATATTGCGGTAATTGTCTGTCATTAAATGGTGATTGCGCCTTGGTGCAACAGAGGGAGCTGTCATGCCATGATCATATGAGGAGTTACTGTCGAGCACCGAGTGGCAGATATATTGGAACATCATCACCAAGCGGAAAGTGAATGTGTCAAGAATGAACCAAGCTTAACAGTACAGAAGCTGCAGAGGGGTGTGCTAAACTACGACTCTGCTTCCTGGTCTGGACCCTGGGTTGTCATGGAGGACTAATAAGACTGGCCATGTTCCTAGAAAGAAGAGCTGCTCCATCCAAAGAGGGATGGATGCTGTCTCTTCGCATCAGACCAGGTTTTCCCCAAAAAGTTTTCCAATTATCAATGTAGCCCACGTTGTTTTCAGGACACCACCTAGACAACCAGCGGTTGAAGGACAGCACGCGGCAAAACATGTCGTCACTGGTCCGATCAGGCAGGGGGCCAGAGAAAATTACGGAGTCCGACATTGTTTTGGCAAACTTGCACACCGAAGCAACATTAATTTTAGTGACCTCCGATTGGCGTAACCGGGTGTCGTTACCGCCAGCGTGAATAACAATCTTACTGTATTTACGCTTATCCTTAGCCAGCAGTTTCAGATAAGATTTAATGTCGCCCGCTCTGGTCCCAGGTAAACATTTAACTATGGTTGCTGGAGCCTCTAATGCCACGTTTCTGACTATGGAGCTGCCAATGATCAGAGTCGGCTTATCAGTGGGTGCGTCACTGAGCGGGGAAAATCTATTAGAAACGTGGATGGGTTGGTGGTGGCCCACGGGCTGGGTTCTGTGCTCTCTGCGTACCATCACCCAGCCGGCCTGATGTCCCGGCTGCTCAGGTTCTACTAGAGGATCGCTACGGGGTGGTTCTGATCTAGTTAACTCCACGCTAGCCAAGTAGCTATGGCCATCTACGGGCTTTTCAACAGCGCGGTGCCGGGACTCCAATTCCGACACCCTCGCCTCCAAAGCTACAAAAATGCTACATTTATTACACGTACCATTATCGCTAAAGGAGGCAGAGGAGTAACTAAACATCTGGCACAGAGAGCAAGAGATGGGACACGGAGAAGCAGAGACAGAAGTAGCCATAGCCGTGCTGAGGCTACGCTAATTGGACAAGCAACACGTTCAACACCAAATAAACAGCGTGCGAAGTCAAATCATTCCCTAAAGCTCGGTGGAACAACAGAAAATGTGTTTTAGCGTGCTTATGTGCTTCAAAATCCTAGTACAGGGAAATTTGATCAATTTTAGTGAGCCACAAACACTGAACAGCTACACGTAGTGCAACACAGAAAACAGGAAGTGACACAAAACGCCTTACCGCAGGGTGACAGGACCTCCTCCTCCACTGTTTAGTAATAAGAAGGTTGTACATTCAATCCCAGCTTTATCTAGGCCATCCTCCCCATGTTGTCATCCCAGGTTGGTCAATTAGAAGATTATCCTCACCAGCAGTGTGTGAGTGTGTCAGTGCATGAGCAATGAACAGCGCTTTGGGTACCTTATAAGGTGCCATCTAAATCTAATCATTACTTTTATTTTTATCAAATGGTAAATGGTGGGAAGCCCACGCATTCCATGGGAAATGTGTGGCACGAGGGCCCCACAGCAATGGGCCACAGTGGAGCCATGGGGGGCAGCCCACATATGCAGGCCCTGTTGGGCCCCTTCATAACCCCAAATGATGGGACTAACATTTGCCCTACATTTTACAATGGCCGCCTGTCCCATAATGAGCAACCCTGCATGGGTAAAATGTTTGCCCAGAGAGATTCCACATGGGGATGCAAACGTGCAGGTTTGCTGGAATCTGGCTCCAGAAGGTCTTGATAGTCTTCAGAGTTTACTGGATGCTGAGCAGATTCTGGACTCTGGTCCAGATGCAGCAAAGGAGGTTCAGAACAGAACTAAGCCTCTTTCATGTTCCACAGTAAGTCCATTAGGGCGGCCACAAACGACTATTTTAGTAATAGAGTAATCGTGTCATTCATAAAAGTTTAGCTTGTTGCTCCAGGATGCTGTAATATACCATCATTAGCGTCTAGTGTGACGTGTGATCAGCTGTGTGCCGTCTAATAATAAAGACAAGATGATCGTTTATCATGCTACTTTAATTAACTTTGTAACCTGTTAATACAAATGCTGCAGTCAGATGGAGGTAGGCACCTAAAACCAAACATGACGTGTTCACCAGAGGCATGGTGGGAAGGTTGAAGCGCTTCATCTTCCAATCTTAACTCAGTAAATAGCAGGACACACCACGGTACGCCTCTGTAGCACGACTGGTGCACACGTCAGCAGTCAGGAACCATGGACAGCTCTGAGGGTCTGCTTTAGCGTAAAGATAACAGATATTAAAGTTAGTTCATTTACCAGATGAATAATTCTGTTATATCTAATAAAGTAGGTGAAGATTTAACACAAAGAATTTATGTTTTCAAATATATTAGTTTCTGGATTGTTCAGACGGGAACATTTTTATTTTACCATGAATGCCTTTTATTCTAATGTTTATTTTATTTGTGTCCAGAGAGAAACACACACACACACACACACGCGCGCGCGCACACACACACATGTAAGCACGCACGCACACACACCTTAAAGGCTGTTTCATATTTCTTTTCCATCATGGTGGTGAAGTGGGATCAGCCTGGAAGGTGGTTGTCATGGTAACATGGTAACCTTGATACCGACCATGGACCGGAGTCTCGTGACCAGCATGCTCACCAAGCCCTCGGTCAGGACGTTAGCTTGCTGAGGTGTGCTCGTAACAAACAGGTCCACTGAAGAGGAGCACCATTATTAACACGTAACGTAGCGGGATGAAATAAATCATTAGTTTGTAATTAGAGCAAAAATACGTGACATACAAACGTGTTCTAAAGGTAATGACATCACCACCTCTACTGGTGTTGCTGCAGCTATAACCACAAGAAACTGTTGATGTTAGCAGCTAACAAGGTAAACTTACTGAGGCCACTCTTCGTTCTTCCTCCTAAGATGCTCGTGCATCGCCGATGTGCTCCTGTGGAAGGAGAGTTCCACGTTGCAGAGTTCGCATTCTACAGGCCTCTCGTTGTCTTTATACACTGCTCCTAAACTTTTGAGCTACGTTGCCGACTCGCCATGTCTTCTTTCTCCAGTGACAAAGGCTGACCTGGATGGCGACTACTGCGCATGTGCATTGAGCAGAGAGGCATTAAGTAAAATAAACTATGCGTCGACTATTAAATTAATGGTTGACTGTTTTGTTTTTCGACGTCGTTGTGATGAGTCGACTAATCGTGGCAGCCCTAGTCTGGTGTCCTATGAGGTTCCTCAACAAGGAATTGATTCTGTTGAATCAGAACAAAACCGTCTGATTTGAATAAACATTTATTTGTGGTAATCTGGAATAAAATCCAGCGGGCAGGCTTGTAAGAGAGAAAGATGTCAGCAGATCTTTGTTTTTTACAGACTAACAAAATCTTGATGTCTGCAGGTTTATTTTTATGATGGATGGACTTAAAACAAACATCTGTGAAGAGTTTTTAAAGGTTTGTGTTTAATGTAAATGATTATTACGTAATAATGATATGAATGAGTGCTTTCATGTTTGTATGGCTGCTGAGGATGTCTCTGGTTGAAGACCCTGTACAGATGAACAGATGTTGCTCTGCTCACTCTAGATGTTTGACCTGCAGCTTTTGCAGAAATGCACTAATCTTCTTACAGCTCCGTGTTCTCACCCACCACCACTGCAACACGACCGTGTCGAGATCAGCTGATTGTTCTACCTGATGTTCAGATTTGCAAGTTTCTTCTGCCACCATCGTTGCTGTTTGAGCTTGGTTGTTCTTTAGCAGGTGACTCGCTTGTTTGGATCCACATCACTGAGGGAGCCATGTTCTGTCACATCATCTATATTTTTCTAAATAAACGGTTGGTGCTCAACGAGGGAGGCTGGCTCTCTGACTCCTCTCTGTCTCGCTGGAGAAGCTGACCTTTTTTAGAGGTTAACTCCGATAATCTATGTTCCGTCATGCTGCCTCGTTAATGTGGGATTAGGACGGGAGGCTGGAAGCTCCTGGCAGCTGGTCTGATCCAGAACCACTGCTCACATGTAACAGAGAACATATATGTGGGTCACAGGGAGGAGCTTCTGCAGGAAAACTAGTTCAAGGTGTTCAATTAATTTAGCATCTTAATTAAAAATGAACACATTTTGTGACCTTTCTGGCTCAATGTGGCTTCTACTCTAGCTCAGCCACACAGAACACATCCACATATCCTCCAGCTTCACTGGCTGCCAGTCAACTTCAGGATTCATTTCAAGATCCTGGTTCTGGTCTATAGGGCCTTACATGGACAAGCACCATCTTTCATTGGTGATCTTCTTAGTCCCTACACCCCCAGCAGGTCCCTGAGGTCCAGTGATCAAAGCCTACTGCTTGTGCAGCACCAGGCTAAAGACCAAAGGTGACAGATCATTTGCTGCTGTGGCCCCCAGACTCTGGAACTCTCTCCCCCTGAGCCTGAGATCAGTGGACTCAGTGGTCTCCTTTAAAGTGAGGGTCAATGAATGGGTGGAGACGTATTTCATCCACACTTCCTGTTAGAAAAACGCTTCTGAAAGAGGCGTGGCCTGGCGGACCGAGAGAGCGGCACTGAGGCAGTGATTGACCGCACCCCCCTCAACCCCCCCACGTGCGCTGTCGGAGTTTCTCAATCTAAAAACGAGTTGTTAACAAGCGCGAGCACACTCGCGCATGCACGCACTCACACAAGACACAGATTCTGCAGCATTCTGGAGGAGTTCCTGTTAAACGCGATCATCAGATGAAATTGGGGAGGAGGGCATTTTTTTCAAGGAGGCGAGCGGCTCAGAGCGCTAACATGTCATATCCGCAGGTGAGTGGCTGAGCCAGGTGGAGGTGCGGCTGCCTCACCTGGAGACCAGTGCGGTGCAGCCACGTAGTACTTTGCTGACAACGTCACATTTTTCAGCTCAGCAATCAGCCACAGCTGGTTCTACATGAATGTGGAGCAGAGTTTTAGCCTGAAGATGGAGACAGAATTATGGTTTTGGGCCGAAATATTACATTTAGAGTAAGATACACTAAACTACCACAATAATGATTACACATGTGCACACTGCACCATTAGACACTCATCTGTACAGGTTATCAGCAAAAACAAGTTAATTTAGTTGTTACTTGCTCTTTAAAAAGCAACACTCACCTGTTCAGGCTGGTTTTGGTGTGAACTTCATCACCTTCTCCTTGTTCTGCTCTCCCATCTATTCTCCCTTCCCCATGATTCACTGATTTCACTCTTTCTTTACATTTTTTTAATCACAATGTCTATTTTTGACCATTTTAAATATATTTTTAATCATTTTATAAATTCTTTTTTATATTTTACATTTTTGTTTTTGTGAAGCGCCTCGTGATTTTATCTTGAGAGGTGCTATAGAAAAGATCTTGTCTTCTTCTGTAACACATAGGTTAAAAACAACAAAAATACAAAATGTAGAGGAGCTAACAGACGGCAAGCCGGCAACACTGGCGCCATCTTGAGAAACAACAAACCCCCTAAAAAAGGAAACACTTCATATGTTCGCCGGTTCCAGCCAAAGCTTCCAGTTCATGCAGTTCCTGCACTAGCTTTCGGCTTTCTCTAAATTGCCATCCGCTGGGGAATAAAACCAGATTTCTCAGTGAAATAATTTTAGCAGCAAATGTAAATCCTGTTTTTGCAGCATTTTTTAAAAACACTGGATTTTTTTTTTTCATTTGAGGTTTTAATACTTTTCTATACATGTGATCAAATGATATTTGCTTCTGGCTAGTTATTTTTTAGCTTACTCACTCAGATTGGGGGCCTGAATCTCCGTCATGGCGGGGTGGGCTGTGTCTTTGTGGAAGAGCAGTGGCAGGGATGGCCTCGCTCTTCAAATGAAGACGTTGATCATTAACCGTTTCAAAACTTCATCCCATTTTCAAAGGAACCTCGGGTAAAATGCTTGTTGCTAACTCGCGCATCATGCTCGATGTTTTCCAATAGGCTGCAACCAATGGCGCCTAATTTCAAATTCCAGTGGAAGCAAGAGCATACCAACAGAGCTATCCCAACCCACTACAATGCACCTTCTCCCCATCCTAACACAGTAGCGGCCTACGATAAACTCAACTTATTCACGATAACTAACACTAGATAAAGATAACCCTAACTACTTTCCTCATAACTAACAGCTAATGACTAAACTATATCTAACAGCTAAGCTACTAAAGAGCGATGCTAAAGATCCAAATTAAATGCTATGCTAAAGCATGCTAACCAACCGTTGTACACACTTGCTACTTCCAACTTGGTACGAGGCGTGGCCTTGACTCCCAACGCTTTTGAGCATTGAGTCATGGTGGATGGCTGCTTATACTGAGCCAGGATCCTCTGGAGGTTTCTTCCTGTTAAAAGGGAGTTTTCCTCTCTACTGTTGCTGCATGCTTGCTTAGTATGAGGATTGCTGTAAAGACTGAGACTAGTCAGTGACTCGATGCAACCTGCTGGGTTCCTTAAATAAGAAACTTTTTACTGATTGGCTTAATGACCTGACCTAGATTGGAATGTTTACTGTGTGGAGTGCCTTGAGATGACTCTTGTCGTGATTTGGTGCTTTATAAATAAACATGAATTTAATTTAATTGAATTTTGTACCCTACAGCCACAGCGCTGCTATGTCGTTCTGTTCTGGCTGTGTTGCACTGTACAGTTTTAGCCAACGGACTAGACAAAGTCAAATTACCTTTGGAAATTGCTGTTGCATAGCTTTGAGCAGAAGAGGGCGCCAGCCTGAGGTTTTTGGCAGAATTTTGAGTTTTTGAAGAAAATGCACAAAAATGCAAAACTACTGACTACACATGTCTACAACACTATTGGACACTCACAGGTTTATGTTGTTACTTTAAATGAGGGGTTCATGAAGAGGAGAAGGAGCCATGAAGCATACAGCTGTTTTGGCCAAGGTAGAGGTGGGACAAAAGAGACAAGTTATCCGACACCGTGCACGTACCCATAATGACTGACAGCAGCAGAATCTGACCAACCAGTGGTTAAATGCACTGATAGGCATGGATAGATGACATCAAACGGAAACACAGTGAGCAAGCAGAAAGAAAAATTCAAAACAAGACAAGTGGTTCATTTGAAAGTGGGTATGCTGTCGGAAAAACAACAGTTTTGTGGGCCTACACATCCCAGCTGCTGCTGATCATGAGAAGAGAGGATAATCCTGTCTGGATGTGGATTAAACTTTACAGCAGCCCTGATAATAATTTATGAAATGTCTTAAGGCACAGGGGAAGGTTTATGCATTTAAGTTGTATTAGCCTGTCAATCCATAGTATTAGCATTGGTGTAGGTATAAATAATGTGGAAGAAAACATCTATATATCTATATATATAGATTGCTAGTTTAGTTACAGATGTAGGTCATGTGACAGGAAGCAGCATCAGTAAAGTCAAATGTGATCATGAACATGAGTTTTATATTTTTCAGTGAAACCACCTGATGCAGGCTTCAGTGACCTGCTGGAGCATGTTACACTCTCAGCATCATCATGGTAACACCATGTGTCCTCCAGGATAACCGGTGCTGGATCAGGACGTCTGAACATCAGAACCTTTACAGCGTTGGTATTTACTGCAGGACTGTTCATCTGCATCTGTTCAATGCCAGTAATCCATCATCTGAGCTCAAGCTGGGATTACAATCTTTACTTGAAGACAGAAGAAGAAATGAAGATTATTAATGATAAAATATCAGCATAATAAATAAGTGTAGATCAGTAAGTAAACAGCTACAGGTCACACTGCTGCCTTTGCATTCATGTTTCAGAGGGACTGATCATGAGTGCTGAGGAGCAACAAGCAGGTAGGTGGAAGCTGCAGGTGAGCTCAGAGATGGAGTGACAGCTGGTGAGTGGACTGGTGGGTGATGGGGGTCTATCAGAATAAAATTCATATGAAGTCATCAGGCGTTTATCACGTACCAAAGCTAACGCCAGCACTGTAACAGCTGTTTCTGAGCTTTCCTGCAGATGTCAGGATTCTGTATGAACGTGAGAACTTTTATAGGATCACTGGTGTTAAAATGAAAGGTAAATGACCTAAAAAGCCTCCAAACACACCCCTCACCTGTACTGGTGCTGGAGCGTTGGTGCAGGTGTGCTCGTTGTGCTGCTAGATGCTGCTTTTCTTTGTTCTTGTCTCTAGTTCCAACATGCCATCATTAGTCAGCATATAGATGTGTTTAGATGTAGTTCCTAATACAGCCTGATGCATCTGCTGCTGATTTTATTTTACACATCATGACATGAAGACTGCAGCTTTCTAAAAGACTTGCTTCTCTCTAGAACGTCCACCACATCTGGGAGCTCCATGAAAGCAGCAGCAGACACCTGGTTCCAGCTGAAGGTGCTGTGGTCTTCTGTGGTAGCTTCTGATGTCAGAGAGGGACCCTCATGTCCTGAAGAAGTCTGGAGCTTCACATTCAAAATTAATTGGATTAAACATTATTTAAAAGACCCTACATCTATTTGGAATATAATTTCCCATCAAATTTATTCTAATCTGGGTGGTCTAAAATTTCTCTTAATGTGCAACTACAATATTGATCGTATACCTGTCTCTCTCTCAAACTTTCATAAACAAAGGTTATTGGCTTGGTCTCTAATTTATCAGCATAACTTTTCTCTTAGTAATTACCTTATATGGAACAATAACGATGTCTGTTACAAAAGGAAATCCTTATTTTTGACAACTGGTTCAGGAATGGCATTATAAAGATCAATCAGCTCTTTAATAAGGAAGGAAATTTACTTAATTATCAAGAATTTCTTTCTCATTATAAAATTCCTGTAACCCCTAAAGAATTTGCTATTGTTTTCGACGCTATTCCATCTGGAGTTATCATGCTTTTCAAAAGTTGTACCACCCCGCCATCTAACATGACCCCTTTGCCAGATCCAAGTGACACATTTATACCCGCACGTTCTCTCTAAATGGAATACACTTGTTCAGAACGTGTCATGGGAAAAAGTATGGACTCTTCCTAACAGCTGCTTGCTTACGAATAAAGACAAAGAAGTCACATTCAAACTCCTTCATCGCTATCATCCTGTTAAAACAGTCCTGGGGAGATTCATTAAAGACTTTGATGTATCCTGTACTTTCTGCAAGGAGCACCCAGAGTCTATCAACCACTTGTTCTGGACTTGTGATCACACTCGGAAACTTTGGCAAGGCCTCTGTACATTTATACTGGATCATATCCATGAGACCTTTGTATTACATTTTGACAATGTTCTGTTTGGATTTCTAGACTATCAGAGAGATTTGGAAAATGAACTGTTCCTATCTAACCTAATCATATTGCTGGCCAGGTTTTACATCCATAAATGTAAAGTGTTAAAAATAAGACCTTCCTTTTGTGTCTTGAAAAAAGAAATTGAGCTTTATTTGAAAATGATCTCCACCTCGAACAATAACAAAGCCATTAAGACACTTCTCTGCTTGAAATTTCAAATCTTTCCATAGTTCATAGTCAGCTGCACGTCTCATATTGGTTCCTGTTTGTTCCTCATTCTAATATGTTTCATAATTTGTATGCAGTAACCCCGGCATTGCATGTTATGTTTTTGTTATTTTTGTACTGTTTCCGTGTACTTCAAATTGGATATTTGGTCATTTATGTATCTTCGTTGTATTATTAATGACCTAATGCTCGAATAAAACAAAAGAAGTCTGGAGACTGCTGAGCTGCTGCAGCAGAAGTTCTTCATGGGTTCTGGTGAGGCTTTGTAGAGGCCGTAATGTGGATAGAAGTTTGCAACACAAAGAAACTATTTCATTTGTAGGTTTACAAAAATGGTGTAAATGTTACGTAGTTCATTAAGACATGTGCTAAAATGTCTGTTTTGAAGGGTTGTGTTGGTTAAATAGCGTACCGTCTGTTTAAGAGCAGACCCACGCCAGCTGTTGTGACTTGTTCAGAGAGTGGTGGAAGAAGACGGTTTTCCTACGCGCACTGCTAAGTTTCATTAGGACTCTTTCTGTTTCATTAACAGCTAGCACAAGTGTGTTAGCCAGCTCACGTCTATGTTTGTTTCTTCTTGTAAATCCACAACCAAGAGAAAAAAACAGAGTTTTTTTTATTTTTACGTTTCAGAAGTGGATTATTCGACAGTGAAGCTGTGCTAATTTACGCTACAATTGGAACTAGCTGCACTGGAGCAATGTAGACAGTTTTATTGTAAGCCATCACGTGTCACAAGTTTCTGACCTCTACAGGCGTTTAATAAATAAATGTATGAATGATGTTTGGTTATTTGGTTTGGCACAACTCACTCACACTGAATTAGTCATCTAATACGGTTTTAACCAGAAACAGTTTTATGTAAATTAACTTTCTAATCAGTCAGCAAGTTAGAGATGCATCTACAGCCATGTGTTTTCTTCCTAAACATTACAAATTTTTTTTGATTCAGCGTATTAAATAAAACTATTATATACGTATTTTAGTCAAATCTGACCTGTAACCTGCATGTTAACTGGGTTACACGTGTGCTTGGTCCTATTTGCATGGATGCTTTACAATATAAAACTGATAAATGTCGGATCTGCGGCTCCAAAAGTTAAACGCTTTGATAAAACACATAATCAGTGTAATAATCAATAAACAATATTGGTCAATAATCACCCAAAAAATCACTGTAGACATGAGAAAAGGGTGGTTTTATTGCCAGAAGCCGCTCATATAGCCTAGCAGCGCTGAGCTGTTGGAAACTATTCAGGGCTACGGGAACCACGTGACCGCGTGTCGAAGAGTTCAAAGCATCCATCACATCCACACAATGCTCACCTCCGCTGACTCTGACGTAGGAGACGGATTTAACGCTGGAACAGACGCAGAAAGGCGATGATGCGCCGTGGACGGCAGAGCGCTTCTATTCAGCGTTTATGGAGAGTGATTGCTGCCACGACTAAGCCTAACCAGACTCTGGAGAAGGAGCATCTGAAGGTGACATTGCTGTGTGAACGTCTGATGTCGCCTCTCCTGATGTCGCCCCTCCTGAAGCCACCTCTCCTGAAGCTGCCTCACCTGACCTCGCCTCTCCTGAAGCCACCTCTCCTGAGGACACCTCTCCTGAAGCCACCTCTCCTGAAGCTGCCTCACCTGACCTCGCCTCTCCTGAAGCTGCCTCTCCTGACGTCGCCTCTCCTGAAGCTGCCTCACCTGACCTCGCCTCTCCTGAAGCTGCCTCTCCTGACGTCGCCTCTCCTGAAGCCATCTCTCCTGATGTCGCCCCTCCTAAAGCCGTCTCTCCTGATGTCGCCCCTCCTGAAGCTGCCTCTCCTGACCTCGCCCCTCCTTACATCGCCCCTCCTGAAGCTGCCTCTCCTGACCTCGCCTCTCCTGAAGCTGCCTCTCCTGACCTCGCCCCTCCTGACGTCGCCCCTCCTGAAGCTGCCTCTCCTGACGTCGCCTCTCCTGAAGCCGTCTCTCCTGATGTCGCCCCTCCTGAAGCTGGCCTCCCCTGACCTCGCCTCTCCTGACGTCGCCTCTCCTGACGTCGCCTCTCCTGAAGCTGCCTCTCCTGACGTCGCCTCTCCTGAAGCTGCCTCTCCTGACCTCGCCTCTCCTGAAGCTGCCTCTCCTGACGTTCCTCCTCCTGACGTCGCTCCTCCTGACCTCACCTCTCCTGAAGCTGCCTCTCCTGACGTTCCTCCTCCTGACGTCGCTCCTCCTGACCTCACCTCTCCTCACGCCGCCTCTCCTAAGGCCGCCTCACCTGACCTCGCCTCACCTGAAGCTGCCTCTCCTCACGTCGCCTCACCTGAAGCCGCCTCTCCTGACGTCGCCTCTCCTGAAGCCGCCTTTCCTGATGTCGCCCCTCCTGAAGCTGGCCTCCCCTGACCTCACCTCTTCTGACCTCGCCTCTCCTGAAGCTGCCTCTCCTGACGTCGCCTCTCCTGAAGCCGCCTTTCCTGATGTCACCCCTCCTGAAGCTGGCCTCCCCTGACCTCGCCTCTCCTGACGTCGCCTCTCCTGAAGCTGCCTCTCCTGACCTCGCCTCTCCTGAAGCTGCCTCTCCTGACGTCGCCCCTTCTGACCTCGCCCCTCCTGACCTCGCCTCTCCTGACATCACTCCTCCTGACGTCGCTCCTCCTGACCTCGCCTCTCCTGACCTCGCCTCTCCTGAAGCCGCCTCACCTAAAGCTGCCTCTCCTCACGTCGCCTCACCTGAAGCTGCCTCACCTGACCTCGCCCCTCCTGACGTCACCCCTCCTGAAGCTGCCTCTCCTGACCTCGCCTCTCCTGAAGCTGCCTCTCCTGACGTCGCCTCTCCTGAAGCCGCCTTTCCTGATGTCACCCCTCCTGAAGCTGGCCTCCCCTGACCTCGCCTCTCCTGACGTCGCCTCTCCTGAAGCTGCCTCTCCTGACCTCGCCTCTCCTGAAGCTGCCTCTCCTGACGTCACCTCTCCTGACGTCGCCCCTTCTGACCTCGCCCCTCCTGACCTCGCCTCTCCTGACATCACTCCTCCTGACGTCGCTCCTCCTGACCTCGCCTCTCCTGACCTCGCCTCTCCTGAAGCCGCCTCACCTGAAGCTGCCTCTCCTCACGTCGCCTCACCTGAAGCTGCCTCACCTGACCTCGCCCCTCCTGACGTCACCCCTCCTGAAGCTGCCTCTCCTGACCTCGCCTCTCCTGAAGCTGCCTCTCCTGACGTTGCCTCTCCTGAAGCCGTCTCTCCTGATGTCGCCTCTCCTGAAGCCGTCTCTCCTGAAGCTGCCTCTCCTGACGTCGCCTCTCCTGAAGCCGCCTCACCTGAAGCTGCCTCTCCTCACGTCGCCTCACCTGAAGCTGCCTCTCCTGACCTCGCCCCTCCTGACGTCACCCCTCCTGAAGCTGCCTCTCCTGACCTCGCCTCTCCTGAAGCTGCCTCTCCTGACGTTGCCTCTCCTGAAGCCGTCTCTCCTGATGTCGCCCCTCCTGAAGCTGCCTCTCCTGACCTCGCCTCTCCTGATGTCGCCTCTCCTGAAGCCGCCTCTCCTGATGTTGCCCCTCCTGAAGCTGCCTCTCCTGACCTCGCCTCTCCTGAAGCCACCTTTCCTGATGTCACCCCTCCTGAAGCTGGCCTCTCCTGACCTCACCTCTCCTGAAGCTGCCTCTCCTGACGTTGCCTCTCCTGAAGCCGCCTCACCTGACCTTGCCTCTCCTGAACCTGCCTCTCCTGACATTGCCTCTCCTGAAGCCGCCTTTCCTGATGTCGCCCCTCCTGAAGCTGGCCTCCCCTGACCTCGCCTCTTCTGACCTTGCCTCTCCTGAAGCTGCCTCTCCTGACCTCGCCTCTCCTGAAGCTGCCTCTCCTGACCTCGCCCCTCCTGACATCGCCTCTCCTGACGTCGTCCCTCCTGACCTCGCCTCTCCTGACGTCACTCCTCCTGACGTCGCTCCTCCTGACCTCGCCTCTCCTGACGTCGCCTCTCCTGAAGCCGCCTCACCTGACCTCGCCTCACCTGAACCTGCCTCTCCTCACGTCGCCTCACCTGAAGCCGCCTCACCTGACCTCGCCTCTCTTGAAGCTGCCTCTCCTGACGTCGCCCCTCCTGACCTCGCCCCTCCTGACATCGCCTCTCCTGACGTCGTCCCTCCTGACCTCGCCTCTCCTGACGTCGCCTCTCCTGAAGCTGCCTCTCCTGAAGCTGCCTCTCCTGACGTCGCCCCTCCTGACCTCGCCTCTCCTGACGTCGCCCCTCCTGACCTCGCCTCTCCTGACGTCGCCCCTCCTGACCTCTCCTCTCCTGACGTCGCCTCTCCTGAAGCAGCCTCACCTGACCTTGCCTCACCTGAAGCTGCCTCTCCTCACGTCGCCATGTTTGGTTTATTGATATGATTCTACATTGTTGCGGACCTTTTCATCTTTTATCTGACGAGCCCTTGTGAGACACCAAGAATTGGGGCAGCACTAGTCTAAAGATGATATGAAATGTGTGCTGTGAAAGGATGCAGATATGTGTTTTATAATTAATGATGTATTTTACCAAAGCCACTTACATATTAACCTAACACACGTGTTTTAGGCGTGTTACACTACTGAGTGTGCAGGAGTCTGGTATTCCAGTCATGTACATTAGATGAATGTAGGTCACATTCCACAGGTTTCTGAAAACTACACATGGAAGACCGTCCTACAGGTGATCTGTTTTCTCCTCTTTTTCTTTTACATGAAAGATTTTTTGTCTAACTAGAATTAAAACATTAAGTTCCTTCATTTGTAACTGAACTTTACTGAAAACCCAACAGTAATGTAGTTACTTTCCACCCAAACGTTAGAAAATTAAAGCTAAAGAAAAGGTCATTTATAAATTCAAATGCATAAACAGTTGCTCCATTGAAAACTACTGTCCATAGTCACAATTATGTGGCCGTGAAAGGCCTCGAGTCAACACTGGCAGCAGTAATGAACAGCAGAACACCTTTTCTAGCAGTCACAGTCAGCTCAGGTTCAGCCAGATCACACCCAACATGCCGCTAAGCACTCCTAGGAATATTTTCCATATTTGACCGTTAATTTAGATGGAGAATCTCAAGGCTGTTGGTCATTCTGACAGACTGGAATTACATCGACTGACACACGCAGGGGTGCAGAAAATTGATGCGTTATGCACAGAGAATCTCACGGAGGTAAATCAAGAAGATTCCCATCAGAACATCTGAGCATTAGGCCATCTCAAACTTGGACATCATGATCAGAGAAGCTCAATATCAGCACTCTGAGGAGCTGTGACAGCAGCTCCAGCATCTGTGGGTCATGGGTCAGCAGCAGAACCAGAACCAGCAGGTGAAACGTTCCAACTTTAGGGGAAATTGTTTAATTGTAACATGAATCTGTTGGTGGACAGCTTGTTTAGACTAAATATTAACGACAAATGAATGGAAATTAAATAGTAAATTTGTATTTATTATTGATAAATGAAAATGATGGGAAGAAACGACCATGACCTTATTTTAAATTCTGTCGGTCAAAATGACAAAGATGTCTAGCGCAGATGTTTCTGCTGTGGACTTACGTGGATGTTGTGTTTAATTAAGGCCCAAGCTGCACGCGCCTGTGTTAGTGGAGTCATGTTTATTGTGGGATGTTCTGTGATGATACATGCATCTCCATATTAGAGGAGAGAGACGGGAACAAGCGCTGTTCAGCCAAAGTTTCATAATCAGCAAACATTTTTCCAAGTGACACATCCCTCAGAGAGACCGGGTTTCCAGACCGTTCCAGTGGGAGGAAATCTTACCTCATCGCTGTGGTTCTGCACACCCCTCTACAGATCTTCAGCCCACTGTCCACCGTGTGCGCTCCGAGCCGCGCTGAGCACAGTGTGTCCAGTATAAAGCTCTGATGTTCTGATGGGAATCATTTGTTGATTGATTTAGTTACCTCCGCGATGTGCGTTAACGATTAAAATGTCAGCTCATCTGTGTGTGCATCAGTGTGCGTCGGGGTAATTCTTTCAAAACAACCAACATCCTTGAGTTTATCTGTCAAAATAAACAGTCAAATTGAAATATCTGTAACCTGCCATTTAACTGTTTTGCCTTCTTGTGAAGATTGTTGCAAAGAGAAACAATTAAACTTGATTAACCCCAGAGCCACGCGCACTGCGCTGTACTCCGTGACTGTAAATGAGGGGGAAACGATTTAATCGGATCCTGTTCTTTTCAACATGGTTTAATGTAAAGTTTCATTCAGTACAAACTTTAGTTACACCAATCTAACGAGACAGAGCCTGGATTTGTATTCTGAACAGTTTAAACATGTTTAAAACGGAGACATGCATGACACGTCTAAAATTCGCACCTGCTCTGCTATTATGGAAATTAAACTAACAAGATGAATAACATGAAATTATTTTAGGCACAGACAACATCCCCCACACTTTTGAAAATCTTGCAACACGCCTGTCCGTGCTGGAGGGGGCGCCTAAGCAATGATGGGGGAAAAAGGCATTTTTGTGTTTCATAGCTATTTGTGCACGTCGTCGTCGTCGTCTTCCTCCGCTTATCCGGGTCCGGGTCGCGGGGGCAGCATCCCAACTAGGGAGCTCCAGACCGTCCTCTCCCCGGCCTTCTCCACCAGCAGGACCCCAAGGCGTTCCCGGACCAGACTGGAGATGTAACCTCTCCAACGTGTCCTGGGTCGACCCGGGGACCTCCTGCCAGCAGGACATGCTCGAAACACCTCCCCAGGGAGGCGTCCAGGAGGCATCCTGACCAGATGCCCAAACCACCTCAACTGGCTCCTTTCGATCCGGAGGAGCAGCGGTTCTACTCCGAGTCCCTCCCGGATGTCCGAGCTCCTCACCCTATCTCTAAGGCTGAACCCGGCCACCATATGGAGGAAACTCATTTCGGCCGCTTGTATCCGTGATCTCATTCTTTCGGTCATTACCCAAAGCTCATGACCATAGATAGGTGAGGATTGGGATGTAGATCGACCGGTAAATCAAGAGCCTGGCTTTCTGGCTCAGCTCCCTCTTCACCACGACAGATCGGCTAAACGTCCGCATCACTGCAGACGCTGAACCAATCCGTCTGTCGATCTCCCGATCCCTCCTACCCTCACTCGTGAACAAGACCCCGAGATACTTAAACTCCTCCACTTGAGGTAGGACCTCTCTCCCGACCCGGAGTTGGCAAGCCACCCTTTTCCGGTCGAGAACCGTGGTCTCAGATTTGGAGGTGCTGATCCTCATCCCAGCCGCTTCACACTTTGCCGCGAACCTACCCAGAAAGAGCTGAAGGTCAGAGCTGGATGAAGCTAGGAGGACCACATCATCCGCAAAAAGCAGAGACGAGATTCTCCTGCCACCAAACTCGACACACTCCACACCACGGCTGCGCCTAGAAATTCTGTCCATAAAGGTAATGGACAGAACCGGTGACAAAGGGCAGACCTGGCGGAGTCCAACCCTCACCGGGAACAGGTCCGACTTACTACCGGCTATGCGGACCAAACTCACGCTCCTCTGGTAAAGGGACTGAATGGCCCTTAACAGAAAGCCACCCACCCCATACTCCTGGAGCGTCCCCTACAGGGTGCCCCTGGGGACACGGTCATAAGCCTTCTCCAAATCCACAAAGCACATGTGGATTGGTTGGGCAAACTCCCATGCCTAGTAAAATGACAGGTTACGGGTGTCTTCAGTATCGATCACAAGATCAAGGTTTTAATCTCACACAGGCTTCTGGGAGCAGCCGGATCTCCGTGAGAGCAGCGGGGGTGGTGGTAGTAGGGGGGTGTTGTTGATTCAGCTAGATCTAAGTGAGGAGGGGGGGCTCAATTATATGGCCGCATACCCCTCATAAAGCAGGTAGCTGCGCCCCTGGTGAGCATCATCTTCAGCAGTAGTAACTTTGTGGTAGGATGGTCCGCACTGATGTGAAACTATATCAGTTGTCAACAACAGGTTCATTCCATGAGAGGATTTTTATTTTATGTGGTAATAAAAAAAATGGAGATCGCAAAAACCCACTGAAAAGAGTCTGCATGTATGTCGATGCTCCAGAGGCACGTGCTTCTTGTTAAACTCTGACGTATGACGTTGTTGCCCTTGTTCACCTACGCTCTCGGTCTGCGAAGCGCCACGGAGGCTCGCGCCGTGCATCGATCGTTTCCAGCTCTAATTTTTTCGTGAGCCACGTCAATTCTGGCAGGAAGTCAAACCAAAACAGAAGTCAGGCTGGTAAATTTAACAAAATATACATTTTTCAAAATAAAACACCACAATTGATAAACGTGCTCATTTCTGTGCATCTAAACAGACTAGATGAAATCGAACACACAGTCTAGCATTGGTTGTGAGGACAGTCACTGGATTGTGCCTAACCCTCACACCATACCTCCCTCCACTAGTCTATGGCCAGTGTGGGGTGTGGCTCTAAAACTAGACCACATGTAATCTGTGACATTCCAATCACGCCCATCTTCCAAATGTCTGCAACACCAGGAATTCACTCCAATAGTCCTAAATCCATGTGTCATTTTGTCCTCCACAGACAGCTGGAGGGAGGATAAGAGCACGTGGTGACAGGAAGAAATCTGACTTATGCTGCTGTGGTGAAAGATGAGCTGTATTTTTATGAATGAGATCATGAAATCTAGCACAATTTCACTGTTACAAATATGGAAAATACACAACCGACAAGTTGGTGTACAAATGAAAAGATTTTATTCTCTTGAACAAATGAACTTGATCCAATTACAAATGGGACTTTACGGCCCTGGGCCTCATGCTACACCAGTTCTACACACAAGTTCTCACAAAACATGCCAATTTCTCCAGATCCTTTAGTCTCCAAAGCTTTTATTTTGGTAAAATCAAACAAGCTGCACAGCTTAGTACCTTCCATGCGGTGCAGTAGCCCAGAGGCTATACAGAAAAGCAAAGTCTACATCTAAAGAGCCCTGGGGTTCTCCAGAGATAGAGGAACGTGTCAGATTCTGTTCTGATGGTGCTCGCACAGCACGAGGCTGGAGAGCAGTTCCACAGTAGGAGAACTCCAGAGGCATCAGGTAAGCAAATACACCAATGAGAATAAACCACATGTTTAAGGATTGCCATGTGCCAGACATCGACTACAGAAAACAATTATCAGGTCAGGTCAGACAGTCAACACTTCTGCTCTGACATGCTTAGGGATTGGACTGACAGCCTCACTACAAACCTTGGCATCATTCTTTAATTTCACTTTGAATTTTGATTCCAATTAATTTATCCTAACAGATGAGCGGCCCTAAAACAGCTGTGGAGTCTCCCGACGTTAAAAAGCTCACACTACCCCGACATATATAAACTTCACGCATACAGGTGACATTCAACATTCAAGTGCCAGTGTTTTTTGTACTGTCTTTTGGTCAAGTTTTAGAAACTTTCAAAGAATCACTTTGAGGCTTACAAAAATAAATATTTGTCAAAAACGCATAATAAATTACACAAAACTAGCAGCAAAAGTAGAATCTAGACATCTGTGCAAATGGCTGAATCCCCCCACTGCTAAACCCCCTGGTCCCAAATAAATCCAGGTTTAAACGTCCCCTCCCCCCTGTAAACAAGCTGCGGATTTAGTTTTTCTTCACACGTCATATTTGGAAGCTTAAGGACACATATTCATGATATCTATAAAAACTAGATGTGCAATAAAACAAGTTGAAAAACTCGATGGGCACAACGTACACGGGCCTACACACATCAAGTAGCACCATTCAACCTTCACACAGTCAGTGCATCTGCTTTTGATTATTTCATCAAGAAAAATAAAGATTTGAAGGCACGACACACCTGATGAGGAGTTGCACGCCCCCCTCTGCCCACCTACTGCTCCTCTCAGAAAAGCTGCCTCTGGCCGTTTTACCAGGTGAGCACCCAGAGGACCCACCCCTCTGTGAGTGGACACATCCTGGTCTTTGGATACCTCCACAGTGATACCAGTGGTGCAGCCAACTGCCCGCCCTAGTTCCCTTTACCCCCATGGCTGGAGAGTTGCTCTGACCCACCCACCCCCAATTGCTAATAGATTAATTTGTAACCCCGGTGATGTCCGAATGCCCGTCTCCTAATGGTACACAAGCCTCCAACGCAGCTTGAACTGAGAAAATGTTTGTAAATTAAGCCTGCGACTTCTTTTATGCGTCTGTTTGCCTTGACCAAAAAACACAACACTTGCGAGAGTAAAATCCCAACGGTGCTTCAGCTGAACCCGCCCAGACCCCCCTATGCTGTGGTCCTTTAAGCAGCCATTTTGAACTTCACTTCCAAGATGGCAGGCATTATTTGATAAATAAACCAAAAAAGCGTTTTGTAAATCTGCATACGCCTGCACCAATGTCTCAAGAAAAACCAAAAAACACCGTCCACTTAAAGTAGCTAGCACCTGGTAACTAACCAGCTGCTGTAATACTACCAAGTCACTGAAGGACCTGCGAGTGACGAGTTCCAGCATGGAGTCATCGAGTTTCGCCTCAGTGATCGTTGGCACTGAGCTTAATGACTTCTGTCATCACGATAGGAATGGCTAATTTTGAAGACTACCGTATCCATAAACAGAGCCTGTCCAGGATAGAGTGAGCAAAACAAAAACAAAAACCACAAGTTAACAAATGGGTGACTTTGTCTCTTCGGATTAAAACCGTTTCTAAAGTGGCCCAGGTTGGAACATGACGGCTCCTTCAGCTGTTGGATAAAAAGCAACACGATGTTCCTGCAGTAAATTTGAGGTTCAGATGGAATGGTGACTCAGAGCCACAACACCTGTGGTTTTGCCAAGGTTTGGTTAAGTCCAAGCTTATTTACCTTTCCAGGTTTCTTTTGAAACATTAGTAGAAAACAAATGTTGAGCTCGTGGCCGCTTTTAATCTGGTGAAATAAGTAATTTCCCGTTTAAATTCAAAAGGCACAGTACAGCCACATACAGATGGTCCTCTGGTCTGACCCAGGGTTCAAACCCCACAATCAGAACAGAACCCCCCCAACAGTCAAGCCCAGGTTGCTGTGGGGCAGTGCATGTTAGCGCCCATGCTCGTTTGAAGTGTGCAAATCTCTGCTGGCTCCGGTCAGGTGCATGTGCTGGTGATTCTTTTGCGTCGTGCTGCACTTCCCTTGAGAAGCCAACGGCAGAGAACCGGGTCGGAAATGTTCAGTCACTGAAGCTACACAGGGAGGGTTGTTACAGTCTGGCTTAAGTCAACATGTAGTTTTATCGGGTTGGCATGGCAACCTATTCCTATGCTGATTAGTTTCCCCACCAATCCACACTACCAGAGTGGCTGTAGTTTCCGCCGTAGCCATCGTTGCTGTAGAAGTTGCCACCAAAACCACCTGTGAAGACAAAACGGTTCCATGTGACCAGTCCAACCAGTTAAATGGAAACAAGCCATGCCACAGCTCCATTACCTCCACCAAAGCCACGATTTCCTCCGTGGCCTCCAGCACCTCGCCCTACACGGTTGCTGCTGAAGCCTCCAGAACCACCAGGTGCCTGACGGTAGTCCCTGGCTCCAAAACCACCCGAGAACCTGAATAAAACATTCATCAGAGCTTCAGACAGCAAAAGCACCACTCAGCCTAGGCGTCTGTGGGTGAACCGTGGAGAGTGCGTCTGTGCTTGAGATCCAAACCTTTTGGAGCGTCCTCGGTTGGTGCTCTTGTGCTGGTGCTCGTAGGCCAGGCTCTCAAGCCAGGAAGGAACCTCCTGCTTGGCCTCAACCAAGATGTCCAGCAAATCTTTGGTTATGTTGCTGTTTTTGTCGTTGAAGAACGACGTGGCCAGACCTGAAAACAACATTTCAGTCTGAATGTCACACTGACCATTCAGAAGGTAAACTAATGGGTAATTCATCACCTACCTAGATTGCCCACACGCCCCGTACGGCCGATACGGTGAACGTACTCTTCAATGTCACTGGGCAAATCAAAATTAATAACGTGTTTGACGTTGCTGATGTCCAGACCTCGAGCAGCCACCTGGACACAGGAGCACAACAAAACCCCTTTAACACTTCCTGTCCTTCAAAGCGTCCGAGACTAGACTTGACTGTGGAGACAACTTCTACCATGACACGATAAATTTGTTCATTAGAGCTGCTATAAAAGCCGTAGACTGGTTATACGGCACCCATCATCATGAACAGGACCCAGTTACTCAAAACCTTTGGTTTATAAATGCGTGACCTGCTGAAACTTTGTAAATGTCTGAAGCCCACTTAACACCCCGTAACCGATGAATCTTGAGTTATGTTGCTTTAGCGCTCCTAGAGCTAGTTATAGCGACACGCCAATGACGGCTCGATTCGTAAAAATAGTCCACGTCAAATCCGGTAGTTGATCCTAAGACGCATTTCCTCTTATTTGCCCGAGCCACCTCAACTTACTCCTCTCGATGTGGAGGAGCAGTGGGTCTACTCTGAGCCCCTCCTGGATAACTGAGCTTCTCACCTTATCTCTAAGGAGGAGCCCAGCCACTCAGTGGAGAAAATTGTCATTCACAATCTCGTTCTTTCAATCACTACCCAAAGCTCGTGGCCATAGGTGAGGGCAGGAACTAGGGTTGAGCCAGATACACGTTTCAGACTGGTTCAAGCATCTGAAGTAAAATTTGGCAAGATCTATGTCCATGCAGAAGGAAAATCCTGATTGAGTAACGGACTGTCTTCGCACTCTGTGACTGGCCAGTCACACAGAGCGCCCGCCTCTCCCAACACAGAAAACCATAGGTGAGGGTAGGAACTCAACGGTTACACGTAGAGCTGATTTTATTGTGGAAGGCCTGTAATGTTACTTCTATCACAGCACTAGTTTATTAAACTTTTTGGTGTATTTGAGGTTTTCTGTTTTTTTTTAAATCACGCAACAGAAACATGATCATTAGATTAATGGTTTAGTCACTAGAATAGGCGACTATCCGGTAAAATATCCACAGAATTAACGTTTTGAAAATAGTTGACCCCCAGAACCACCTATAAATAAAGCTCTGTGCACCAATCAGGTCTACACATAACAGCCATGCTATTGAATAAAATCAGAGCTAGCTTACAGCTGTAGCCACTAAGATCGGGCAGCGTCCAGAGCGAAACTGATGCAGAGCTTCTTCTCGGTCTCTCTGGGATCTGTCTCCATGGATACTGGTGCAGGCGTAACCCTCACGGTACAGGAAGTCCTCCAGAGCATCTGCTCCTTTCTTCGTTTCCACAAAGACTAGGGTCAATGAGTCTTTACCTGGAAGAACACAGAAGCACAGAAAGATGGTTTGTTTCCAACTCTTGAACCCCCACCATACCTTGGTGGAGTTGGGGAACCACAGTGACTCTCGATGCTGGGGCAGTTGGCCTTTTACCCTTAGTAGGGTCTCCTGTGGCAAATAAATCCTGGGAGAAGGACAAACACGAAGAAACACCAGCCCAGAAGACCCTTCTTGACAACTGACCATAGGGCTCTCTGGGGCCAGGCCTGCTAACGTGATCATCTGCCTCATCTCTGAAGAGAAAGAACCTGAAGGCTAGATCTTCAGGACAGGTAGTGGGTTCTGTCTGTGCTTTCTACAGCTTCAGAAACAAGCAGCAAGTTGAGCTGCAACAGACTAGCGTTTCTGGGTAATGTTGGTGCAACCTGAAGGGGCGTGATGGGACCACAGCACACTTTGATCTGAACCCAAGCATAAGACCGTTGGGGAATGTGGCACCGGGGCAGCTGAGGTCACAGGTCAGATTGGCTTAGCATCATCTGACCTGTTGTGTGTTTTGGAACCGTTACTTGATCGCCACCTGGTGGTGTTAGATGGTAGGGGAGGACATCGTGTAGACCTGGTACAGCCAAATGCAGAGTGAAAGTCTCACCTCCACCACAGCTGTGGCTGTCCCAAGGGTCAACCCAGACCAGATGAGTTGTGGTGTCTTTCAGCATCAGCGTAAAACTGCCACCATGGTGTGTCTTATGAATGCAATGTGGTAGCATGGTGATGCAGGAACTTTGCAGCTTGAAGGTCACAAAATTCCCACATCAGCATGCCGCCACACCTGACTTGTGAATGCATATGACGCCTTGGCACAACAGAGGATGATGCCATGATCATGTGGGGCATTACTGCCGAAGTAACTATTATAAAAAGGACCAGATTACCACCACGGTCTGACAGCTAAAGAACAACCTAAAACTCCCCGATGCCAGCTCAGCATTGCAGCAAATTGGTGGCATTGTTTTCTAAAAAGAGGCCATCGACTCACAACTTATACTAGAGACTAGGGCTGTAGCGAAGCCTCGACGAAGTCGACGGCTCGATTCTAAAAATTTGTCGACGTCAGATCCGGAAGTCGACGCACCGCGCCCACTTGTTGCATCCCCAGGAGTTTGTAAATAGAGGAAGAATCTGCCTGTTTTTCCTGTAGTTCGCCCTCTTCTCCGCCTTCACCAACATCTCCGCCAAATACCGAAGACCCGGAACAACGTCCGTCCACTACTAGATTATTTTCCTGTTTTGCCCGCCTTCGTCTCCCGGCAACGGACAACAACTTCCGGGGTCAGATGCGCTGCTTCGTGTCTATCGCAGATGTAGAAAATCACCGGGAGCGCTTCTCCCTTCATTAAGGAGCTTCTTTCAGACATTAGGAGAGCTGTTTTGGTGGTAGCAGTCTCTCCTCCGTGCTGGTCTGTTTGCTGCTGGGTGTTTTTGGTTTATTTAAACTTGGTAACTTGAACTTAACGTTGGTAAAGCTACTGTTAGCATCTTCGCTAACAGCTTCTTGCGTTGGGATAAGCCGTTACGTTTTGGTTTAGAGTTCATCTTTTTTGTGGTGTAGATCTCCCTTTTATTACATTTAGAGTGTTGTGGGTTTTCGGTTTAGTGTAAAATATCACCTGAGTTTGGTTTAACCCGTAAGACCACTCGCCTCACGCACATAAGTGACCAAAACAAAGCAGCATGGAGACACTCCATCTTCTACCACCTCTCAGGCAGCAGCCTGCACTCCCAAGTTCTACATGTCACCAGAACATAACCAACCGCAACACAATAAACGCAGTGTTATACAAAATGGAAGGCCTGTAGTGTTTATTCTCTTACAGTAAGAATTTATCAATTTTTTTGAGGAATTTATTTGAGATTTTCTGGTTTTTGTTAATTGTGCAATAGAAAAATAATCATTAGATTAATTTTCTAAATAGTCATTAGAATAGTCGACTATTCGATAAAATAATCGTCAGAATAATCGTTTTAAAAATAATCGTTTACCCCCGGCCCTACTAGAGACCACTGCAGGTGTTGGCAAAACGAGTACCTTGGTCTTCAAGTTCTTTCTTTCAGTTAATAATGTAACAAGGTGTTAGCATGAATGTTCTCCAACCTGTGGCATTAAGCAAGTCCAGAAGAAAGGACCTCTTGTCGTTCTCCTCCACCCACACCACCTTCTGGGTGATGTTTTCTGAAGTGGAACCAACACGGCCTACTGCCAGGAAAATGTAATCCTCCAGGAAGTCTCGAGCCAGAATCTAAAAGCAGAATCACCATTAGTGAGCCTAAACAACACACACAGACGAAAGAATCAGGAATGCACTTACCTGAATCTCTTTAGGGAACGTGGCACTGAACATCATGGTCTGACGGATACCTTTTGGTGGCATCGTGTCCTGCTCCACGATGCGTCTGATTTGTGGTTCAAAGCCCATGTCCAACATACGGTCAGCCTCATCCAGGACCAGGAAGCTGCACACATTTTATAATGACTGATTAACATATACACACACACAAACCTTCATTAGAAGAGCTCTACTGACTTGCAGTGGTCCAGACCAATCTTGCCCCTCTCCATCATGTCAACCAGACGTCCAGGTGTGGCCACCAACAAGTGACAGCCTCTTTCCAAGTCCCGGATTTGCTGGCCAATATCAGCTCCTCCATAGACCACACAGGGACGCACACGAGAGCGGTACGCAAACTGGGACAGCAGCAAAGGCAGATTAACACGCGCACACACACAGAGCAGTCATCAGATTCATGCAATAGTCACAAGCCTACCTTCCTCGCCTCGTCGTAGATCTGCAGAGCCAATTCTCTGGTGGGGGCCAGGACCAGGGAGATGGGGTACTGCTTACGCCGGCCATATCTTCCATTGTCCTGGGGGTTTAAAACGCGCCCTTTAGAACAAGTGAGAAATACTGCGGGACACATTTAGGTTGGATGGTCTCCTTTACCTGTCCACTGTTTTTTGCAGCCTGCAGAGCATCTCCTGGTCCATCTGTGTAGATCTGACTCAGCACTGGCAGCAGGAAGGCTGCAGTCTTACCAGAACCTGAAACAACCCCCCAGCTCAGTTAGAACAAGACTAAAGGTTGATTCTGATCAGTTTATCTGTGCAAACACCAACCTGTTTGGGCACAAGCCATCAGGTCCCTCTTGGACTTGATGATGGGTATAGCATGTTTCTGGACTGGAGTGGGACGGGTGTAACGAGTCAGGGTGATGTTGCCCATGATGATCTCCCCCATGTCCACATCATGGAACTACAGAAACCAAACAGCCCAGAGTGTAAACACGTGTCTATTTGATCAGAAGCATGCTCTAGAGCAGCAGTCTTACACTCTCAATGTGGGGTGGGCAGTTGCTTCCAGTAGCTTCCACAGGAATGTCGTCATACTTCTCAAAGTTGATCCCAGTGTTGCTTCCAGAAAAGAGCTCACTGAGAAATAATGTTTACAGGTGAGTTCAGCTCAGTCCAGGTGTTTGTCTGGCTCTCAGGAAAATACCACTCACTTTTCCAGTCGTTCATTAGGAGCAGTTGGTTTAGACCAGTCGTCCTCTCTGGAGTCCTCCACCCAACGGCTGTTTCCTCCACCAGCAAAGCCCCCCCGCTCATACCTGTAACCACAACGGGGAGAAAAGCTTATGAGGAGGAAACGACACGAAGACTAAACTGTTTAGAGGACTTTCACACACCTTCCTCTGGAGCCCGCCCCACGGTCATTAAAAGCAGATTTGGATCTATCATTACGCCCACCAAAGCTGTTGTAGGCAGCATCTCTAGGGGGCCCTCCCCAGCCACCATCTTTGTTTTCAAAACCACCAAAACCTGTATGGAAGGAATAAAAATATGTCAAAGGTGAAATAAAACTCATGTAGCAAATCATCTGAAATGTCTGCTTCTTACCAAGGGCAGAGATAAACCCGTGGATCCTAAAGTAAACCTTCACTGGGAGTCACACTATCTAGCCAACGATGCTCAATGGCTGAATGTCTCAGACTTCATAAAATCAAACTATTAGAGGAGTGGGGAATAGAGCCTACATGGATGACACTATCTGGGTCTACAGCTTTAAGGGACAGCAGCATTTCCCCACCTGTACTTTGTAATGGCTGATTAAACGAGCCTCCACCCCTGTTACCACGGTAGGCGCCACGCCCACCTCTATCGTTGCGAAGGGGCCCCCGCCCTCCAAAGCCTCCGTTTGTGCGGTTGTCATGGAATCCATTCACAAATCCATTGGTGCGTCCGTTATCCCATCCTGGTGAATCTTTGGAAATGCAAACATAATGGTTGACAATAGATTATTGGCAAATCACAGAACAACTGTATCAGACCATGCGGCATGTTTTATTTTGCAGATACCAGACCGTCCAAGGCCTTGCCGTAATTAAGAGTCTAAATACTTTTCTCTCAGTGGAAGATGATTCCACTAAATATAGAACTTCTGAAAAAAACTTCTCTAGAAACAAATCAGTTTCTATTTTATGGGAAACCCTTAACTCTTACTTATGGGGACAGATGATTGCATATTCCTCATGGACGAATAAAGTTAAAAATGCTAAATTAAATGACTCATCAGGTTCAATGGCCGAAGTAGATGAAACATTCAGTCTCACCATCCACTGACCTTTTTATAGAACGGTTGTAACTACAAACAGAGTAAGACTTGCTTCCTACAGACAGAGCTGCTCAACTAGTCTTAAAGCCTGCTATATCAACTATGAACATGGGGGTAAAGCCAGCATTCTCACTAAAAGACAAGACCCAACAGACAACACTGTAATAAGTGTTTTAAACTGTTCTACTCTGAACTATAGACATCTCAAGGTCACCGTGAGCTTTGATATTAACTGTTTTCTAGATATCCTAGTGTTTATACCATTTGCTTTGAGGGCCATACAGCTCTTGATGCTAGGATGTAGATACATACGTGTGTTTCTGTGAGTGTATATATGCATACATTTGATTTATTTATTTTTTATTATATATTATTTCTTTCTCTGGAGTTTGTTATAATTCAACATTATGTTTGAATGTCTTCATGTAATTTGAAATGTGGGGAGGGTGGCTTAGGTAGTATGTATTTTGTTAAGAGCATTTTATAAACTTATTGGGTATACAGTGATCCCTCGCTACTTCGCGGTTCGTTTATCGCGGATTCCCGACTTAGCGGATTTTTTCTTTGGAGCCTTATTCAAGGGAAATACGCTGCATTTTTCTATGCGAAATATCAAGAAATTCCTGTTTTTTTCATCAATTTCATCATAAAATGCACTTTTTGTAATAAAACTATAAAAAAACCAAGTAAAAAAAATTTTTCTTCAGTTTTACCCACAAAAAGAGAATGTGATCATACAATATAGTACTGTATTGTAAATATGGTGTCCCTACTTCGCGGATTTTCACCTATCGCGGCCAGGTCTGGAACGCATTTACCGCGATAAACGAGGGATCACCTGTATAAATACTGCATACTTATGGATAAAAATATAAAAAAGTAATAGCAAACATGAAAATGTTTTTGATGAAAACAAACTGAAACACCGATTTAATGACCTTTGAGCTTGACTTAACACACTGCCACATCCAGCAGACTAGAAATTTGTCTGATTCGTCTTTAATACTGAAGGGGTACATATAAATTGATGTGTGACCCGGGACGGGCCATGGCACTCGAGTCTAAAGTAGTTAACAAGATTTTTTAGTGTTTGATTATTGGTCTGTTCTGAGGTTCTTTAAATCTCTGTTCGCACGGGACGTGAACAACAATCTGCTGACCTTTGGACACTTGGTGTGCCCATCAGTGTCAACATCGCAATAACAAAGCTCTAAAGCTGGAGCTGTGCCACAGAGCAGAGTGGCTGAAGGCCGACATGAAAACAGGTCAACGGTATGATGTGTGACCTCCACTTTTAATTGACTTGCAGGTCAAAGACCCCCTTTCATGTTAACTTGGACTAAAATTGACTTATATCTGAATATTGTTGTTGTTATCCTCAAGGGCAACGTGCCGATTATCACTTGTAAGTCGCTTTGGACAAAAGCATCTGCTAAATACATAAACATATTCCATTGAATCCTCTGTCAAATATTCTATGTGCCAAACTTTCAAGCAGAGGTAAACAAATTCTGTGTTTAAAAATCCAACTTTAAGTAGAAATTAAATTCTGATAACAATGTGTCTGTGTCGTATTTCTAAAAATATACACGGACAGTAATCCAATCTAATATTATATTTAAAGACGTATGTTATTACATACAACGACCTGCCGTAGACTGCAGCAACACACTAACATGACTCCAGGTATTCCCTCTCCACGCAACTGCAGTCATCTACAAGAACAGCAGATTTTTTCTTTCATTTGTCGAGTCTTAATTTAACGTGAACAGTGGGTGTTTCCAGTTCAAGTAGCTCTGGATTGAAGTTGTGTTGTTACAGTAAGACAACTCCATTTCACAGTGCAAACACCCAACCGTGTTTCACACAAACTTTGGACCGTGTGCACAAAAGTGGGTTACTCTGAAGCAAACAAAGTTCGAACACTTGAATCAAGCGAACGGGAGTTAACAACATGGGGACAAAGACCACCACAGCCTATAATCGCATTAGTCAGAAACAAGTGAAGCACCATCACAAGCAGGATCAAACACTGACAGATGTGTTATGGCCAGATGTAGGCTCTGCCTTAGTGCTCAGTTATATTAAAGTCACAACATGCAGGTAAAGTCCAGGTGTACCACATCTGTTTGGCCAGCCACCACTGTAGGCATGGTAAAAGGCAAGCTCTTGAGAAGCCAGTCTTTGGTAACCTGAGCAAAAGTAGGAAGGCAGGCTATAAAAAGACTGAGCCAAGGGCAGGCTCGTGAGATAGTTATCAGACAGGATAGCCTGCTGGGGCGGGCAATGCTCACGATCATTGCAGGTAAATTGGGCTGCTCGATTATGGCAAAAACGACAACCGTTATTTTGACTGAAACTGAGATCTAGTTAATAAACATTTTTGGGAACAAAGTTTGCCATACATAGGCCTGCTGCGTTGTGGAGCCGAGCAGACTTGACTCTCAGCAACAACCAGATTCCTGGTAGCTGCAGCGGCTCTGCCTCACACCGTTGCAGACATCCACGGATAAATGGGATTCACAACAGCACTGTTTTTGAGCATGCAATGCGCTAGCTTAGCATTAGCAATTCTGCTCATAATTTCACTCTTGGTCCCAAACTTTGGAATGTCTGCTTGTTACAGAGGTTCGTCTTAGCTGGTTCCTCCGTTTTCCTCTACTGCACCTAGATTAGTGTTGTGCGCCAATAAAACGTGTTCAGACTGTGATGCGCACTTTAAACAAAGCTTCAACTCAAAAATAAAAAGATTAATTCAAACCAGTTCAATGGTTTCTGCATTAGTTAGCGCGAGGAACTTATTTCTACACCATTTACAGGTCCCACCAGTTCATGTAAAAATTGTTCTGGGTACAGCGATCGGATAAGCTTGTTTCGTTTTTATGATCGTTCAAAACTCAAATCGTAATTGTGGTTAAAATTTGTTTAATTGAGCAGCCCCACAGGCAAATTATTGTTCGGCAAAGAGCAATAAAATGAATTCTTCCCCCCACCCTACCAAATAAATATGTCTGCTGCAGCTTAACTCCTCCCTGCGCCTCACGTGGCTGGTGTGTATAACTGATTTGGTGCATCTGGAAATGCCATTTGCCCTTAGCAAAAGCAGACAGAAGGGACTTACAGAAATTTACAGGTACCACAGAAAAACCACACTGTCTACCAGCGGAAAAGGCATTTCCTGCTGTGGAATAAGAAAACAGTAAAAAGTGGAACAAAGGTCAGGTCTGCAGTGACAGTACCACAACTCCTAGTCCATTTAATAGAGAATTATCTGCTGCCTTGCTTTAAATCTGTGATAGGCCAGAGAACAGAAATTAATTAACAGTATGTTCATCTCATCCTGAACACTAACAGAACAGAGCCTGAGCTGACGCGTCCTGATTTAGCCTTTAGATGTTTTTAGTGCATTTGTTTTGCGCACAGGTGTAATTTTGACTATGCTAATGCAATTTATCTATTTTTGGGGAAATAACAAAAATAATTAAAAAAATTCCTTTGGTCATCCTCATAAGTATTTTCTTCTAATAAGCCCAAAAATTAGAATATATATATTTTTTTCTATTCTGTCTAGGATCTCAGGCCAGTCGCAGACTCAATTTGGAGCTTGTAACAAGTTCCACTAGATTGTGCGTGTTTCCTTTGTATACCGGGACAATAACTAACACTGCCTTCAAATAAAAAGAAAAAATGTAATGAAAATATTTTATGCTCATTTATGACACTACAATGTGTCGAACAATAGTCCTCAAAATTATCTGGACATAACCCACACAAATCTTTTTTTTTTATTTGTTTACATTTCTTGTTATGATCACATACCTGACAAAAGGAAAATAAAAGGGATAAATCTCAGGAACGCACAAATATTTTATTAGATTTTGTGAGGAATGAAGCCAGGCACAAATTTTATGTAAAAAAATTGGGACTTATGAAATATGATACGAGGAAGTATTGTGTGAGAAAATGTTTTATTTGTGACACTCCAAGACTGTGACAGTTGAACCCCATAACAGGTCATCTGAACATAAAAGATAAAAGATGAATTGATTATCCAATGTTTATATAAACATTGTTTTCACAAATCTGGTATTGATCAAACATGGCAATAAAGGTGTAAATCTAAAAAACACCTTTTTATTATATTTTGTTAGGGCAGAAGCCAAGGATGAAATTCATATAAAAAACTGGGACATGTGATGTATGTATTGTTTCTATAGGAAGTTTTGTATGTGCATTTTTTGTGTGTTTAAACACCAGAAACGTTGGAAAATTAAAAGGTAATATAAGGGTTAAAGCTACCGCAAGCCTACGCTGCATCTGAGCAGCCATTAGCTAGCACTTTTTATTTAATCTGCAGTAGCCCGGCCTCCAGCTAGGGAGACACCTGGGTTTAAGTCCTAGGAAAGACAAACCCAGTTGACACAGCTTTCTCTTTGCAACTGAGCATAAATTAGTTACAAAATGTCGTGTAAAACCTGCTCTTTCTCAATTAAGCTGGCTTTTACCATGCTCTGATGAGCTTCTGACACCAAGAAAAAAGTCAGTCCAGCACTGACGGAGGCTCAGCATACTGGTAAAACTCACCGTTTTTTGAAGCCTCTTTGTTCCTCAGGTGAGGTGGAATGTATCGCCCTGCACGAGACAGCCACGTTAACACACTCACTAAAACAGAACCTCTAGAGCTCAATGAAAACTCACAATTTATACTTTACAGAAAGAAGTCAAGAGAATAACTGAAAAGGCACATTTCCTGCTAAATCTGTACATGTTTAAAAGGGCCAGTCCTATGTTTAATAGTAACTTACTGCCAGTTCCTCCACCCTGTCCGTCAGCGGAGTTCAAGTCTAGGACAGCAAGCTACAGGAGACACAAGAAAACCACAAGTACACGCTGTTAACTTTTATTACAGTAGCTATAAAACTCACTCTTATAATAAAACTTATTTAACAGATTCAAATAATGAATGTGACTAAAAAAAATCGTATTTAAAATGTAAAACGGTATTTAAAATAAAACCAAATGTATTAACAGCTGAAGGCCCTGCTGGTAACCTAATGTCTGAAGATGATTTAATCTCGTCTTATTCCGGCCTAAATGAAAGTTTAAACGCTTAATCAGAGTTTCTCCTCGTCATTAAACAGGTAACTTTAGTTAAAAATGTGGTACAGAAAGAACTTCTGAGTTTAACTGGTGTCCCTCTGGTAACCCCGTTCACCTCCCAAAACAGCACAAGTTGTAAGTAATCTGTTAGGAACCATTAAAACACCGATCCGACACTAGTCTCGAGAAGGGGACAGACTGATCCGTGAAACCTTACTAATCGGTGCTGCCCGTATTTCTTCCTGCGCCACGTTTGAGGCCGACCAGGCCTCACGTTGATGCCGGCCGGAGCTTACATCGGCGGTTTCCGACAAATTCACAAGGAATCTGACACCTACGTTAAATAAAAATATTTAACTTTGTACTTTTAGACGACATTAGGAGAGTTACCGCGTAAAAAACGAGTTAACGATGTGACTTTAGAGCAAGAGAACATCGAGTTCCGCCGTCATCCGACATCTTGGCTACCGCCGCGTTAGCTTAGCTCCAGGCTAACGAAGCTGCCGGTTTCCTCGTGAAAAGCACAAACGCTCCCTGGAAAATTCCCCCCTAGCTCACACGAAAAGAGAAGAACTTACCTGCTGATCTAGACCGTGAGGAGTATCAACGACCACATGACTCATAACTAAAGAGAACGGTGGGGGACTATTTGAGAAGAAAGGATTTTCTTTGTTAACGACACCGGCTCAGCTCAAACGGAAACTTGGCTCTTCTTTTCCGAACAAACTCAAACTTAAGGTTATAGAAAAATAACACGAACGCGTTCGTTTACTTTGACTAAAAAAGGTGTTGGTTGGTACAACAGTAAATTTTGATTATGTTTCCGAATGTAAAAGTATCGCGGAGCTTTTCTAAGAACACCCTCTCGGCAGGCTGGACCGTGGCGGAATGAGCGAGGCACTGAAAGGAGCGCGAGAAATTAGCTCCGTCACCTCTGATAGGACGGCTGCTAAGAAATATCGCGATGTTTCATTTGTGTTTTTTTTTTATTGCGGCTCAGTGGCGTCGTAGGCCCAATCAAGTTCTCTAGCGTGGACCCTTATTTCCAAACATAACTTCTCACCACATAGAAACCTTATCTGGAACAATAGAGATCTCTTAATTAAAACCAGATCACTTTTCCTTGAGACTTGGGTGCAGAATGGGATCCTGCTAGTGGCACAACTACTTAATAAGGATGGACAGCTGCTCAGCTACATTTCTTCTCATGATACAGCTGTATCTTGGAAAGCTAGCTTTCCTGTCAGTCCCCAGGAATTCTCAATGGTGCTGAATGCTATATCCTCAGGAACTTTAATGCTGTTTAAATATTGTGATAATTTACCACCTACTCAATTTACCCTATCAGGTCCAACTGAGTCAGCAGTGGGGAAAGTTTGTTTTTTACAAGGATGTGGTAAGCAATGAACAAATACGCAGTTTGTTTCAAAAAGCTATTGTTTCGCACCCATATGTCACATCATACTGGAATCGCACACCCACACACCCCAGAGAGACTATTTTCTGTTGATGTTTCAGTCATACTGGAATCGCTATGTTCCGGATATCAACTGGAAGGCAGTATGGATGATTCCCCACAAATATTATAAATAAAGTAAAAGAAGTGTCATTTAAAATCCTTCATAAAATTTACCCTGCAAAGCACTACATGATGAAGTTTAAAAGAGATATTAATGTTAACTGCGGTTTTTGTGGAGGTCATCCAGAAACTGTTACTCATATGTTTTGCCACTGCTCTTTGGAAGGAGTTCAGCAGGTTTCTTATTCGGCATATTTTTTAAAATTTCTCTTTAAGATGGCAAAATGTGTTACTTTTTTAAAAATCCCCCCAAAAAGTATGATAAGTCTTTTTGTAATAAACTTGTTACTTCTCTTGGCTAAATTCCATATTTATAAATGTCAATTTGCTAATAAGATGCCATATTTTCCGTATTTTCTTGAAGATGTAGAACTATACATAAATCTAATTTCTCAATCTGCTAACAAAAAGCCTCTCAAAACAATTGATACTTGTAGATTTTCACATATATTTGTATAATTAACCCCCCTGGCTGAATTTTCTGTTAAACGCATTCATCTGTATGTATACTTCTAGCGTTGTATACTTGCAGTTTGTTAAATAAAGCTAAAAAAAAAGACCTATGGGCCCAATCCCCTTTAAGACCCACAGAAGGACCTGGCTGCAGCCACCAGAACTTCAGGGTAGATTTACAGGAACAAGAATGCTGCTGTAGAAACCAAACACATCTTCCTGGAATCAGATCCATCTCATGTCTCTGACCCTCCTCTCTGACTGGAGAGTTAGCTAACAAGCTAACAAGCTGAAGAGACGTTTTCTGTTTCCACCTTTTGAAGAGTTTTGGTTCATTATCACTAGAAATGCAATTTTTAGGTTAAAGAAAGGTTCAAAGAATATGTAAGGAATAAATAAACAGAAGGGCACCCTAACCCTAACACAAGAGGAATGAAGAACATCGCATTGACCTCTTTTGTACAATGTTGTGTAGATGCTAATCTGCTAATCTCTAAAGTTTTGTAGCTTTCCCACAAAAGACGTGAGGAAGAAGTGTAAGGCTTCCTGCAACTGACTTATTCTGATCAGAACTGGGCTGTGTCAGACTGGGAGACTCAGAGATGGAGTTTATTCCTCAGCTTCCTGGTTCTCCTTCAGAGAATAAGAGTGTCATGAAGCCATCAGCATCCATACATGTACATATCCTGTTATCAGTCACAAGGCAGAGTGCAATACTTTCCCCACACACACACCTTGTCTTGATGTCATTTCTCACTCCTTCATGTATTTTAATCACCGCAGTAAGGATCATATCTGGGTGTCCCAGAGTTTTCACAGCATCAGAGGTCACTGATGTCAGCTGAGAAGCACAGGTGTGTACTTTAAACACGAATATATTATAAACATTATATGCTTGTTTGTTTTAACCAGAGACATACAGAACTACCCAGAAGAGCTGAAGAGAGCCTTTCTGACCTCCCAGAGACTAACCTCATCATATCATAATGACCCTACACACACACACACACACACACGCGCGCACACACACACACACACACACACACACACACACACACACACACACACACACACACACACACACACACACACACACACACACACACACACACACACACACACACACACACACATCTCCATTTCTGGTTTCAAGGGGCTCCAGACAAGGATGTCCCTTAAGTCCTTTGCTGTTTGCTTTGTCTATGGAGCCCCTTGCTCAGGTTTTATGATTATCAAATTCTTTTTCACCGATTTCTATTAATAATGCCCAAAATCGAGTATCTTTATATGCTGATGACCTCCTGTTGTATATTGATAACCCAGTCAGCTGCATGCATAATATTTTATCTATCTTTAGTAAATATGGTGAAGTCTCCGGCTTCAAAATCAATTGGCAAAAATCGGCCTTGATGTGGCTAAGCGGAGCCTCAGATGTTGCTCAGGCTCCCCTTGCGGCTCCAGTGGTGGAACACTTCACTAATCTGGGCATAGATATTTATCCATCAATCTCAAACATCATAAAATGCAACTTTGACAAAATATTAACGAAGGTGATCTTGCATTTGGAGAAATGGGCTAAATTTAAAAATTCACTACGCAGCCGAGTCTCAGGCATTAAAATGAATATCTTGCCACGGGTAAACTTCATCAGCTCGATGATCCCACTACCTCCTCCCCGGCAATATTGGGCCAAACTACAAGCGGCTATCACTAAATATGTATGGAACGGCAAAAGACCTCGGATTAAGATTCAGACGATGCAGCGTGAAAGGAAAAATGGAGGACTATCTCTCACAGACTTTAAATTATACAATTGGGCTTTCACGCTTAGACCACTGTCGGTCTGGTTTCAACCGGATATTAAAGTGTCCTGGTGGGCGCTGGAAGAAAGCTTGGTGAGCCCCCATTCTCTCCATCAAATCTTAAATTTGTACCCAATGGGCTCCCGATTAAACACTTATGGCCAGATTATCACACGTTTGCTAAAAGTCTGGGAGATTGCTGGGAAGCTTTGTGGTGGGCTCTTCCCATGGGACCCTGGGATCCCACTTGTTGTTAACAAAAGACTGCAAATAGACAAGCAACCACTGAGATGTATGGCCTGGGAGGAAAGGGGAATCTCTGTTCTTAGAGATATATTCGGAGCTGACGGGCTATTGTCTTTTGCTGAGCTCTGTGCTAAATTCAATCTTCCTCGTACAACATTTTACTATTATTTACAATTACGATCAGTTCTCAAAGCGCTTGGGGCTCCCCCTGCAGGGGTCATTGCCCTCTCTACCGGTCAAAAAACTACTATGCACACAAACAAAAGTGGTTGGCTATGCGTCCAAGCTCTACAAAGTTTTATTACATTCCCTCTACAGACCTTTGCCATTGGAATCCCTATGGAAGGCAGATTTTAGTGATCTTAATCCTGATTTAGATTGGTGCAGGCTATGGGAGAGTGTCGGCCTGTCTTCCAGAAATCCTGACCATCGACAAATCCACTACAATTTTATACACCGGCTTTATCTTACTCCTAAAAAATTGCATGCGATGAAAATTATTAGAGATCCCAATTGCAAACTCTGTGACTTGGATAGAGTTGGCACGTTTAAACACATGTTTTGGGAGTGCCCCCCAGTCATGGATTTCTGGAGACAGGTCGCAGGTAGGCTGTCTGCCTTGTTGGGTTGCTCAGTGCCATGCCTGGTGGGGGTACTCATCCTAAATGATTTTTCACAAATCAAGCTGAAAGTGGTGGTACAGAGGGTGCTGTTGGCTGGGCTTACAGCAGCAAAGAAAATGGTGGCTACACGCTGGAAACCACCACATTGCCTTTCTGTGTATGCCTGGACGACATTGTTTTTGGACATAGCATATTTGGAACTTCCTGTAGCAAGAGTGCACAGGGCTTTATATAAGTGGGATGTAATATGTATGTGATGGGGACAGATAAATATATCTACGCGTCATTGTTATATTTGTTCTGTGTTTCTGATTTAAAAGAAAATAAAAAAAGTTGATAAAAAAAAGTACTGCAGATGCCTGTTAATCACTCTTTAAGCCAGGTGTGTGGCAGCAGGGAAACACCGGTGTTTCAACGAACAACATGAAAAACATGTAGGACACTGCCCTGAGGACCCGGGTTGGGAAACACTGGGACAAATATCTCACGCCTTACATAGTTTTACCATAGTGTAACGGTTGTTAGAGTAAAGAAGAGAAAGAAAGAAAACAATCTTTTCTATAGCACCTCTCAAGATAAAAATCATGAGGCGCTTCACAAAAACAAAACAATTCATTCATTCATTCAAACTTTATTTCAGACAAGGGATATGTCCATAACAAGAATAAAATAAAAGTAAAAACACATTCTAATTACAAACCATATAGGCAGTTGTTCCAATGTTTAAAAAGGACTGAGGAGTACCTCGTGTCACTGTAAGTTAAAGAAGACAGTGCTCTAACAACAGCGTTAGCTGACAAACTCAGTCGGCAGATGAATTTATACATGAAGAGCCTCAGAAGCGCATGAAAAGTAGGGATGTTACTCACAACAAACATATGACTTGCAGAGGTCCATCTAGGGAGCTTCATGAGGATTCTAAAAGCATCCTGATAAGCCACTTGAAGCTTCTTCATTACTATCTTACTATAGTTGCACCACAAGTGGGCTGTATAGAAATGAGTACAAAAGGAATGAAAGAGGGACACTAACAGGATCTGAGCACATACCAAAGTTACGTGCCAGAGTGTTAGCCTGCATGAACAACTTACCGCATTCCCTCTTAATATCCTCGTCATCACAGAGGTCACTTCTTAAAATGTGCCCCAAATATTTTACTTAATTCAAATATAAAAAAGATTTTAAAAATGATCAAAAACATATTTAAAATAAGCAAAATAGAATTGTGATTGAAAAATGCAAAGAAAGAGAGAGTGAATAGGAAAGAGGGAAATCAGTTGTTCCCATCGACATATAAATATGTTCCTGGCAAAGGCAGAATAAGGTGATGAAGGGTGCGACTTTTATGTTGAAGGGGCGTTCTTTTCCGGTTGCGCGGAGAGTTCCGGTTCAGTTGTGTGGAGAGAAAACGAGCCGGTTTGAACCGTTTGAACGGAGGTCGTTAACGTGGTTTGTCCTGGAGTTGAGGCGTGGGCTGCGGTCAACAGTAACCCGGAATAAAGACTCGAAACAGAAAGAACCAGTTGGAGTCATTACCATCTCTTTAAAACTATTAAATGAATGCTGTGGCAGCTATCTCGCCGCGGCGGCGCGGCAGGGAACATAACACTGTGATTGGTTGGTGAACGCTACAGTAACCCCCAGTAACCCGTCCCTTAGGCGCTTTTGTAGCCCAAGCAGAGACGCCCGAGGCTGGCTGGACCCTGCTCCTCAAGTTGGCACACACGTGCACCACGCACAAGAAGCCTGCACACTTTCTCCAGGTGCGCTCTGCTGAAGACCGCAGGGCGGGTATTGGGATTGGGCCGTTGTAAGGAGAAAAGTCCGACCCGAACGGAACCGTTCTAGTTCAGTACCTGAGATACCCGTTCAGGAATGCACCCTAGTCTGCTGAGGCCCGGCCCACGTGTGGCGGTTCGGAGGGTCCGGAATATTCTGGGCTGTTTGGGGTTACGAGACAGCTGGGTTCGGAGGGGACATGGGATCCAACTCCTCAGCACCTCGTCCTCAGGTGAGATCACACTAGCAGGTGTAGTAGCAATCCCAGCGTGGGGAGCGCGCGCCGGTGTTGTGACTTCCGGGCGGAAGCAGCGTACACAAGGGTTATGCAATTCCAATTCTGGAATTTCGAAATGTGCTACTTTGGGGAAATGCGCATGCGTGTATAGATAACTACGTCACAGACTGTTCACCTGACCTCTGGAAGTTATGTCACTGCTTGTTGTACGTTTACCTGATGGTTATTTTTCTGTAAACAGGACATTTCTCGCATAGTTTACCTCAAACCACAGATTCACGACAAACACTATATTTTTGCCAATAATTATACTACAGTTCTGTATTTTTAATATGGTATCGAGCACGTTTCAGTGGTTTCTCTGCTCCAACACACTTGATTCGGTGGTTGAGTCACCCGCAGCTCATCAGGCTCTGCAGAAGCCTGTTAATCACCTGCTGATTGAAATCAGGTGTGTTGAAGCGGAGGTAAAACTAAAACGTGCTGGATTGTGACAAATTCTGTTCCCCTGAAATCTTCCGTTTGCCCTGTGCCCAAGGGCCCACTGTTGCTGGAGAGGCTACAGACCTATTGTGTTTCCCTTTAAAGAGCAAGTCACCCTCACACCATGTTCCTTGCTGATAAACCGTATAAACGAGTGTCTAATAGGAAGCTCTTTGGTGAAATCTTTGTCATCTTTGTGCTCGAGTGGGTGGGTGGCAAAAACAAACACAATAAGGCCTGCTATCAATATGTGACGCACACATTCACAAGAGTGTGTGGGCGACATCCCCGATACATAAACACCTCCACACTTTAGAGAGAAGCTTAAAATCTTCACCCAAGACAAAATTATAGTTATTAAAATCTTGTATGGCCTCTGGGATGACGGAAAACATTTTGACCCATTTGCCAGCGTTTTTCCACAAATCCGCTTGGGAGCAGGAGCCATCCCCGGGGAGCCTTAAACAGTGGTTCTTGTGGCATGGAAAAACGTTTTGTTGCCTTCAGGTGGCACAGCGTTGTTGCAGCAGCGAGCTGTGTTTGAGGTGGAGCTGCAGGACGGGTGGTTAGACGGTGGTAAAGAGGAAGATGGCAAAAATCCTTTTACCCCCAAATCAACATTTTTTTGCTGATAAACTATATAAACTATTCTAATCGTGCTGCAGACACGTGTAGTCAATGGTTTTGCACCTTAGTGCATCTTAGTTAAAATTTCAACACTGTGCCTAAAACTGTCAGTGTTGTGCCGTCGTCGGGTATAAACTCAGCACTGCATGAATTTAAATCTCCCACCGCAATTAGCCAAGAGGTACATTATGATGTTAGCTGGTACATTGTGATGTCACAATGTTGTTGTGATCCTGTGTGTGTATTTTGTAGCGGCTCCGCCCTCTCGGTCTGCCAGGCAACAGCATTTGTTGCATTTTTCAAACATGAAGTGGGAGCAGAGTAATACTGGTAGGGGGTGACTTGCTCTTTAATGATGCGTCTGAAACAGCTGCCTGATGGAGCTGTTTCAGACCCGAGGAGAACATTTAATTTAACCCAAAGGGGCTTTAGGCAGGAAATGTCAGATATGTCTTATCCTGCCTGTTGGCTGATTAATGCTGGAAGTAAGGAAACCAGCGAGTGCAGCAGCTGGTTCTCTCTGGCTAACAGAAGCCCCCTCACCCGTTTACAACTTGTGCTTACACTGGGATCAGAGCTGGCCCAAAGTTGAGAACATTCAGGGGTAGGTTTGTGACCCAGGCAGCAGTTTTCCTACCAATAGCCTCATGACTGGACTGTCTTTTGCTTCAACAGGTGACACGGTGGAGATAGGGGACGTCCGTTACAAACTGAAACCCTCCCAGAACCCAGAACTCGTTCCACTGAAACACCGTATGTAGTCCTCTGAATGTGAGTCTTTAATGATTCCTGGCGCGTTGTTCTTGAAACTGGGTTTTCTAGTTTCAGACTCGCTGCCACAGACCGTGGCCCAGCACCTCAGATGGATCATGCAGAAAGATCTTCTGGGCCAAGATGTGTTCCTCATTGGACCTCCGGGACCGCTGAGGCGATCCATAGCCATGCAGTACCTTGTGAGTGCTTGCTTTATTCACAACGCTTCGATTATCCAGGAGAATAGGTCATGTTATCTAAACACGAACACGGCTATCTAAAGAGTTTCTGTTCAGAACTTCCTTCCATTTACAGAGCAAGTTGACCGAGAAACCATTTTTACTTGTTGTTTTAGTGTTTCACGCAGGCTGAACATGAAAATAGTCTCCTACAGATCAGAGGTGTAGGCGTAATTTCAGCTGGGCAATCAGTCCGTAGTGTCGCCTCGGTCCCAGTCTGACCGCCGGGGAGGAGGTCTGAAAAAAGAGTCGCCTCGGAACCGAAAACAAATCTGACCGGTGTGTGAAACCAAGTTCCGGTCCTGGAAGAGACCGAACTGACGCTCATGTGTGAGCGTCACAACTGCCAAAAAAAGGCTGGGAGTCAATGAGCGGATGAATGTTATTTTCTGTTTGGTATGTGCCATGGATTTAATATGTTGTCTATGAATTTTAAAAACACATTTTCATGCCAGGAAAGCGTTAATGTTTGAACAGAAGCAAACATTATTTTAGGTTTTGTGTGTAAAGACGTGTAGGACTACAAATGTTTGTCTCACCTATTGATGTCAAACCAGACACAGAGAAGAGGAGAACCGTTCTCTAGAAAGCCTCATCTCCTTCTTCCAGAGGGATCATTAAACATCGAGAAAACCACTATGAATCTGGCATGTGGAAAGTAGCAGTGTCTGATTTGTAGTCTTTTTTTAAAATAAAGAATGTTTATATATAAACATGGTGGCTCCAGCGTACCACACGGTGATTGAAGAGGTGAGGATGGACTTGATGACTGCGGTGTAGAACTGCCTCATTGAGGCGCAGCTTGTCAAGAAAACTTAATGAGCACGCCTTCGATGGCAATAAAAAGCAAGTTACATCCAAGCTAAAACAAAGTTTGTGACGGCACCGAGACCACCCCCATACCCCCTTTTTACTGCCATTGTGTAATCTTTTGTATAAACGACATGAGTGCGCCACATTACTGCCACTTGTACCACTGGTCTTCTGTTCTTGTCTAACACACAGAGTAGAAGGGTTTTTACCTTTTTGGTTAACAGTTTCAGCTACTTCTGGTCACCTGTTAACCAACTCAGTGGCCTAGTAGAGTGTCCGCCCTGGGACTGGGAGATCGGACTTAAAATCCTGGTCAAGTCAGACCAAAGTCTTTAAAAAATGACTCCCAGTGTTTCTCTGCTTGACACTCAGCTTTAAGGGGTTAGATTGGGCGGTTAAACCTCCAAATTGTTCCCGAGTGCGGCCGTGTCTGCAGCTCACCTCTGGGATGGGTCTAATGTGGAGGACAGTTTTCACCACACCAGTGTGTGTGTATATATATCTAGATTTGTGTGTGTGTGTGTATGTATCTAGATTTGTGAGTGTGTATCTAGATACACACACACACACACACACACACACACACACACACACACACAAACAAATCTTTAGTTACACACGCACAAATCTAGATATGCACGCACAAATCCAGATACACACACACACACTCACACACAAATCTAGATACACTCGTATAAATCTAGACACACACACACACACACACACACACACACACACACACACACACACACACACACACACACACACACACACACACACACACACACACACACACACACACACACACATCTAGATACACTCGTACAAATCTACACACACACACACACACACACACACACACACACACAAATCTAGATACACACGCACAAATCTAGATACACACGCACAAATCTAGATACACACGCACAAATCTAGATACACACGCACAAATCTAGATACACGCACAAATCTAGATATACACGCACAAATCTAGATATACACGCACAAATCTAGATACAAACGCACGAATCTAGATACAACCGCACGAATCTAGATACAAACGCACAAATCTAGATACACACGCTCAAATCTAGATGCACACACAAAACTGGATACACACACAAAACTAGATACAAACACACAAATCTAGATACAAACGCACAAATCTAGATACAAACGCACAAATCTAGATACAAACGCACAAATCTAGATACAAACGCACAAATCTAGATACAAACGCTCAAATCTAGATGCACACACAAAACTAGATACAAACGCACAAATCTAGATACAAACGCACAAATCTAGATACAAACGCACAAATCTAGATACAAACGCACAAATCTAGATACAAATGCACAAATTTAGATACACACGCTCAAATCTAGATACACACACAAATCTAGATACACATGCTCTAATCTAGATACACACGCACAAATCTAGATACCAAACACACACACAAATCTAGATACACACACACACACACACACACACACACACACACACACACACACACACACACACACACACACACACACACACACAAATCTAGATACGCCCACACAAATCTAGATACACACACAAATCAGAGGATCTTTCATGGATGAACTATCAAGGATTTGGAGTACCCAGCCCGGAGGGTTACCGGGGTCCCACCCTGGAGCCAGGCCTGGGGTTGGGGCCCGTGAGCGAGCGCCTGGTGGCCGGCCTTTCGCCCATGGGGCCCGACCGGGCCCAGCCCGAACCGGATACATGGGCTCATCCAATTGTGGACCCATCACCCGCAGGAGGAACATGAAGGGTCCGGTGCAGTGTGGATCGGGTGGCGGACCGAGGCGAGAGCCTTGGCGGTCCGATCCCCAGACAAGGAAACTGGTTTTTGGGACATGGAACGTCACCTCGCTGGTGGGGAAGGAGCAGGAGCTTGTGGCAGAGGTTGGGCGGTACCGGCTAGATATAGTCGGACTCACCTTGACACATAGCATTGGCTCTGGAACCCAAGTCCTTGAGAGGGGTTGGACACTCTCCTTTGCTGGAGTTGCTCTGGGTGAGAGGCGGAGCGCTGGGGTTGGCTTTTTGTTAACCCCAAGACTCTCTGCCTGTCTGTTGGGGTTTACCTCGGGGGACAGAGGGTAGCTTCCCTGCGCCTTCGGGTCGGGGAACGGGTCCTGACTGTTGATTGTCCTGCTGGGGAAATTCAATGCTCACGTGGGTAATGACAGCATGACCTGGAGGGGTGTGATTGGGAGGAATGGCCCGCCTGATCTGAACTCGAGTGGTGTTTCGTTATTGGACTTCTGTGCAAGCCGCAGTTTGGCCATAACAAAGACCATGTTCAAACATAAGGATGCCCATCAGTACACTTGGTACCAGGGCAGCCTAGGTCGCAGGTTGATGATAGAGTTTGTAGTCATATCATTTGACCTGCGGCCTTATGTTTTGGACACCCGAGTGAAGAGACGAGCGGAGCTGTCAACTGATCACCACCTGGTGGTGAGTTGGATCAGATGGCAGGGGAAGATGCCGCATAGACCTGGCAGACCCAAACGCATAGTGAGGGTCTGCTGGGAACGCCTGGCAGAAGAACCTGTCAAGATGGTCTTCAACTCCCACCTCCGGCAGAGCTTTGACCGCGTCCCGAGAGCAGTGGGAGACATTGACTCCGAGTGGGCCTTGTTCCACTCTGCGATTGTTGAGGCGGCTGTTGCTAGCTGTGGTCGCATGGTGGCCGGTGCCAGTCGTGGTGGTAACCCCCGTACCCGCTGGTGGACACCAGAGGTTCGGGGAGCCGTCAGGCTGAAGAAGGAGGCTTACAGGGCATGGCTGGTCTGTGGGTCTCCGGAGGCAGCAGACAGTTACTGGATAGCCAAGAGGGGTGCAGCAGTGGCAGTTGCCGAGGCAAAATCTCGGGCATGGGGGGAGTTTGGTGAGGCCATGGAGGAAGACTATCGATCGGCTCCAAAGAGGTTCTGGCAAACTGTCCGGCGCCTTAGGAGTAGGGATGGGTACCGAATTCGGTACTTTTTAAGGTACCGACCGAATTCCATAGTACCGACCGAGCACCGATTTGCGTCATTTCAAACGGTGCCTCGTTTCGGTACCCGTCCTTCATAACGAGAACTTGCCAAGACAGCTGCGCATGCGCAAGAGCGTTTTGTCGTCGCTTGCTGTGAACCAGTTGTAAACAGAGCAGCATGGTAGAGAGAACGCAGGCTAAAGCGTGGGTCCACTTCACTAAATGTGATGGGTAACTGGCTGATGAAACCAGCGACAACTATCTAAGTGAGACATCCTCATCTTAATCTGCTCCGGTAGGTAAATATAATTAGCTTGATATGTTAGCTTCCGTTTCGCTAATGGTGCGTTCGCTTTCTCCTCGGAACTCCGAATTTCCGACTAGAACAACATGAACGCGCTCTAAAGTTTGGCTTCACTTTACTAAATGTGACGGGTGAAGACGAAACCAGTGACGATCTAAGTGTGAAATATCGTTTTAATCTGCTCCAGCAGCTAAATAAACTGTTTTAAGATATCGTTAGCTTGATATGTTAGCTTCCATTGCTACCATTGTTATCAGCTAATGGTGCGTTCGCGTTCTCCTCGGAAATTCTAACTTCCCAGTAGGAAAAATCAAATGAAAAAAGATGGCAAAAGGAATGAAGATACACAGTAAATTTAGTTCACAGTAAAGATGTTTGCTTCAGTTTAATTATCAGCTTATAAAACTACAAGGACGATGTTAAAATACAAACAGTTGTTTGTTGTTTATCGTGATATTTATCAAATATTGTTATATATTGAGAAAAATATATATTTAATTATAAAAGAGAATTAAAATAATAAACACTCAAAAGTAACGAAAATTGGTACCGTTAAGTACCGGTAATTAGTACCGGATCGATTCAAATGTCAAAGGTACCCATCCCTACTCAGGAGAGGGAGGCAGCAACTCGCTCACACTGTTTACAGTGGGGATGGGGAGCTGCTGACGTCAACTGGGGCTATAGTCGGATGGTGGAAGGAATACTTTGAGGAGCTCCTCAATCCCACCTACGCGCATTCAGAGGAGGAACCAGAGCCGGGAGCCCTGGGGATGGACTGTCCAATCTCGGGGGCAGAAGTTGCTGAGGTAGTCAAACAACTACACAGCGGTGGAGCACTGGGGGCGGATGAGATTCGTCCTGGGTATCTCAAGGCTATGGATGTTGTAGAAGAAGAAGAAGAAGAAAATATAATTTCTATAGCGCCTCTCAAGATAAAAATCACGAGGCGCTTAGTAGCGCTTGTAGGGCTGTGGTGGTTGACACCTCTCTGCAACATTGCGTGGTCATCGGGGGCAGTTCCTGTGGAGTGGAAGACCGGGGTGATGGTCCCCATCTTTAAGAAGGGTGACCTGAGGGTGTGTTCCAACTATAGGGGGATCACACTCCTCAGCCTCCCTGGAAAGGTCTACTCCAAGGTACTGGAGAGGAGGGTCTGATCGATAGTTGAATCTCAGATTGAGGAGGAGCAATGTGGTTTTCGTCCTGGCCGTGGAAATGTGGACCAGCTCTATACCCTTGCAAGGGTGATGGAGGGGGCATGGGAGTTTGCCCAACCAATCCACATGTGTTTTGTGGATTTGGAGAAGGCTTATGACCATGTCCCCTGGGGCACCCTGTGAGGGACGCTCCAGGAGTATGGGGTGGGTGGCTTTCTGTTAAGGGCCATTCAGTCACCAGAGGAGCGTGAGTTTGGTCCGCATAGCCGGTAGTAAGTTGGACCTGTTCCCGGTGTGGGTTGGACTCCGCCAGGGCTGCCCTTTGTCACCGGTTCTGTTCCTTACCTTTATGGACAGAATTTCTAGGCGCAGCCGTGGTGTGGAGTGTGTCGAGTTTGGAGGCAGGAGAATCTCGTCTCTGCTTTTTGCGGATGATGTGGTCCTCCTAGCTTCATCCAGCTCTGACCTTCAGCTCTTGCTGGGTAGGTTCGCAGCCGAGTGTGAAGCGGCTGGGATGAGGATCAGCACCTCCAAATCTGAGACCATGGTTCTCGACCAGAAAAGGGTGGCTTGCCAACTCCGTGTCGGGAGAGAGGTCCTACCTCAAGTGGAGGAGTTTAAGTATCTTGGGGTCTTGTTCACGAGTGAGGATAGGAGGGATCTGGAGATCGACAGGTTCGGCGTCTGTAGTAATGCGGGCGCTGAGCCGATCTTTCGTGGTGAAGAGGGAGCTGAGTCAGAAAGCCAGGCTCTCGATTTACCGGTCGATCTACGTCCCAATCCTCACCTATGGTCATGAGCTTTGGGTAATGACCGAAAGAACAAGATTGCGGATACAAGCGGCCGAATTGAGTTTCCTCCGTAGGGTGGCCGGGCTCAGCCTTAGAGATGGGTTGAGGAGCTCGGACATTCGGGAGGGACTCGGAGTAGAAACGCTGCTCCTCTGGATCGAAAGGAGTCAATTGAGGTGGTTTGGGCATCTGGTCAGGATGCCTCCTGGGGGCATGTCCTGCCGGCAGGAGGCCCCCGTGTCGACCCAGGACATGTTGGAAAGGTAACATCTCTAATCTGGTCCGGGAACGCCTTGGGGTCCTGCCGGAGGAGCTGGTGGAGGTGGCCGGGGAGAGGACGGTCTGGAGCTCCCTAGCTGGGATGCTGCCCCCGCGACCCGGACCCGGATAAGCGGAGAAAGATGACGACGACGACACACAAATCTAGATACACCCCCACAAATCTAGATACACACACCCACACACACACAGACACACAAATCTAGATACTCTTTCTAAGAGAATGTTTCCTGATAAATCCCTTAGGTATTGCAATTAAACAATCTGATATCACTTTTCAGCTTAGCCCCTCTGAATTCAAGTATTTAGGAGCCAATGTACCTCGTACTTTATCCTCTTTATGTACTTTAAACTTCTGACCTCTGATCACCCAGCTCAAATTTGATTTCCAAAGGTGAAATTTGGCTGCAATTAATGGACAAAATCATTAAAAATTGATGAAGTAATGCGTTGCCAATGCATTTTGTCATCAATTTGTTGTGTTGTGCAACTTTTTTTCGTGTCGCACAACCTTTATTTAACAGTCAATGCGCGCAGCTCATCTGTAGGTGGCAACTGAGCAGACCGAGGCAGAACAAGAGAGAAAGCCGGACTTTTGATGAGGAACAACACACTTAGAACACGGCAGAAGTAGAAAGACCTAATAAAATGAAAACTTCAACAGTTTGGGAGCACTTAATATTAAAACATGCATAGACCTTTGTCTTTTGAAGTGTCTCATGATTCTTATCTTGAGGGGTGCGATATAAAAAATGATTATTTCTTCTTGACTAGGAGCTGACCAAGAGGGAAGTGGAGTATTTGACTCTGTCCAGGGACACCACAGAAACGGACCTAAAGCAGAGGAGAGAGATCCGCTCTGGGACGGCCTTCTACGTAGACCAGGTAATGTGGATTCTGGGTTTTCCACATGTTTTAAGCATCACCAGGCCTAGTTTGTACTTCCTGTTTACACACTTTTTGACTTCCTGATCAAAAAGTGTTGCACAGACATGCACACATATCAACAGTAGGGCCTATAACAATACTTTTTAATTGGTACATGTATATTTAGGTTTAATTTTAAGAGGAAAAACGTACTTAAATATTTTATTTACTTAGCACCTTACAACAGTATAGAACTGGTCAAAGTGCGTCACAGAATTAAAATACATCAAAACTAAAACTTAAAACTGGAACTGAAAGGCTCTCATGCTGAATTGCACATAGAAAGAAAAGGCCATGCCCCGGGGATGGATGAGATCCACCCAGATTTCCTTAAGGCTCTGGATGTTGAGGGGCTGTGTTGGCGCGGCTCTGCAGTATCTCGTGGACATCAGGGGCAGTTCCACTTGATTGGCAGACTGGGCTTGTGGTCCCCCCATTTACAAAGGGGGCCACAGAGCAGCATGTGTTAGTGGGACGGTGGTTCAAACTTTTGCTGCCTTTTTTTTGTTAAATGCAGGAAGGGCCAACGTGTCTGACAGCTGCAGACCCTGAAACTGCAGATTCACACCTGCGCCATCAGCAGAAGTGAGAATCTGCAGCAGCAGTAGGCTTCATTTGGCGGGCTCCAGCTCTACAGCTGTGCCTTTCTCCTCGGCCCGGCCAAGAAAAGTTTATGATCAGTCATTCTGTTGATGACACTCCTCGTGCACGTGTGCAGATCATTCTCTTGGCTCAGGGTGCAACCCAGGCTGCGTCTGTTTCAGATGTGTCCTTGGCCAAGACAGGTTCACCTGCTGGTGGTGTTCAGACGGATTTAGAAACCGCCATTGAAATGCTTCTGTGAAGTTTTATTCTCTTACAATAGCAATGAGTGAGTGGGTTAGGATAGAGACCGTAGATGATCACATCACCTGTGGTTCTTTCTCTAGTGTGCTGTCAGAGCAGCGACGCAAGGCCGAGTCCTGGTCCTGGAGGGGCTGGAGAAGGCAGAGAGGAATGTTCTTCCTATCCTCAACAACCTCCTGGAGAACCGAGAGATGCAGCTGGAGGATGGACGCTTCCTGATGTCAGCTGAGCGTTATGACAAGCTGCTGCAGGTTAGAGCAACTTCATGGCGTGTGGCTGACTCCACAGTCCTCACATGTTTAGGAAGGCTGTTGCCATAAAAATGATTGTTTACATTACATAAATGTTTACATACGAACTACCTTAATAAAAGCTGTCAGGTGGTAAAAACAGGTGTTCTCTGGTCGTCAGGAGCACACCAAAGAGGAACTGGACAGCTGGAAGATTGTCCGCGTGAGCGAGGACTTTTGGGTCATTGCTCTTGGTCTTCCTGTTCCCAAATACAAGGGTAACCCACTGGATCCTCCTCTTCGCTCTCGCTTCCAGGCCAAAGACATCTACTATCTCCCTTTCAAGGTCAGTACTCCAGAACCCGAGCCAGATGCAAAAACGCGTACTCGGCCCAGGCGCACCTTCACGCTGTTCAATGCTGTCTCGTGCTGAGAGGAGGTCAGGAAGACTTAACAGCGATCTCCTTTGTGTCTCCAGGAGCAGTTGGACATCTTGTACTCTGCAGGACCAAACGTTGCTGCTGAGAGGTAACTCTAAGATTGGAGGACAAAGCCTGCCAGGTCTCTTGACTTTAATGTAGTGTGCTGTTGTTGGTGTCAGGGTGTCCCAGCTGCTGTCCCTCGCCACCACTCTCTGCACCCAGCAATCCTCCAGCCTTGGCCTCCCAGACTTTCCTGTGGACAACTTGGTTCCTGCTCTCCAAGTTCTGGTGAGACTAAGAGATAAAAGCCCTGGATGCTTGCGGGAAGACTAGTCCTAATGTTTGTCTTCTGCTGCAGGATATGTTCCCCATGCTGTCCTCCCAGCAGCTGCTCCACAGACTGTACCCCTACAGGAGCATTGTGGGAAAGGATGGGTGTGCAGCAGTGGAGGGCTTGTTGAGTGTAGGTGGACCTGGACCTGTTAGTGGCTTTGGTTTAGGGTGTTCTCGCTAAGGTGTGTGATGTCACTCCACAGAGATTTGAGCTTCTGGATGGCCAGCAGAAGTCAGCTGTCAGTACCGTTGTCGACGTGTCCAGGACAGAAGAAGACCTGGCAGATGTCACGCTGCGGGTTGGTGTGAAGGACATCACCTTCCAGGTATGAACTCTGACAAAACTACTACTGACTCACAAAGCATCCAGTTTGAGTTTCAGGTCAGAGGTCATGACCCGTGTACATTTTAGCTAGACTAGGAGTCATGTGACCTGTAAAGTTTGAGTCAGAGTGATAGTTAGCATGGAGGAGCGATGGAGCAACAGATACAGGTCCTGCTGGAGCGAAGCGTTCACCGGTCTCAGTGAGAGAGAGAGAGAGGGGGGGGGGGGTCTCTCTGAATGAATGAATACCGGAACATTTTCAGTGAATAATGATTCATGGAGACGGCGGGAACAAGCAGTAAAAGAGTTTACAGTTTTTAAAACAGTTTCCAGCCCAAAACGGGAGAATTAACAGGTGTGAAAGTTTTCACTGACAGTTTATCCACAGGATCAGGATCACATCACAACTCCGCCGCTCCAGGTTTCTCCACTGAGTGACTTCCTGTCTTCTGCACATGCGGGTCGCTTTGAGGCCGCGGAGCGTTCACACTGGAGAGAGTCTGATGTTGCATTTCAGTCGCCATGTGAACGGCCACACACACAAATCAGATTTACTCCCAAAATCTGAACAGAGCATCAAGTCCTGCAGTGTGAACGTAGCCCAAATGATCAGTCTTTCTTTCTTTCTTTCTTTCTTTCTTTCTTTCTTTCTTTCTTTCTTTCTTTCTTTCTTTCTTTCTTTCTTTCTTTCTTTCTTTCTTTCTTTCTTTCTTTCTTTTCTTTTCTTTTCTTTTCTTTTCTTTTCTTTTCTTTCTTTCTTTCTTTCTTTCTTTCTTTCTTTCTTTCTTTCTTTCTTTCTTTCTTTCTTTCTTTCTTTCTTTCTTTCCTGTTTTCCTTTTTTCTTTCTTTCCTGTTTTCCTTTTTTCCTTCTGCTCAGGCAAGAGGAGAGAAATAAAAAGACATGAGTTTTCTGATACCGAGTTCGTCCCTGCAGTGACCAATGGCACGCAGAAATATAGATAAGGAGCACAAGAAAGAAAAAGTCTAAACCAGAGGAGGAGTGTGTTGTTGGAACAAAAAAGAAAAACTTTATGGGCGTAAACATCCCAGCTGCTGTTCAAGAGACAGAAGAGAGAATAATTGTGTCTGGGTGTGGACTGGAGGTGGAATTTTACATCAGCATCAATATTATTCATTACATTTAATTCAACTTTATGTATAAAGTGCCAAATCACAACAAGAGTCGTCTCAAGGACCTTCACACAGTAAACAGTACAGGTCAGGTCATTAAGCCAATCAGTAACAAGTTTCCTATATAAGTAACCCAGCAGGTTGCATCGAGTCACTGACTAGTGTCAGTCTTTACAGCAATCCTCATACTAAGCAAGCATGCAGCGACAGTGGAGAGGAAAACTCCCTGTTACAAACCATCTTCCCAGGCTAGCCTAACTCTTCAACAGATGTTATATCTCAGGGTTGACTTGTATTTCTATTTGTGTGGGCGTGACACCAGCCACTCTTTGAAATGCCCTCACTCTGTAGTAGCTGATTAGCAATCACCGCTAACCTAGACTCTGATTCTGGCAAAACCAACTTTACGCAGCTCAAGGGAGACTCAGTTTACTCACAACGCACCCTCAGTCCATGAAGCTTACGTACACTTCAGGTTAAGACCCTTGCCAGCTGTTCCTTTGATGCTGAGGAGACAGCTGACTTTACCTGTAGCCTAGGATGGAGGAAACATATCAATTACACCTAGGGACGACATTTACAACCAGCATCTCACCTTTGCTCGATTACCGACAGGAGGAGACCCCACTCGTAAATCCTTTTTTCATTCCACGAATCCGAGGAACTAGGTTTTATTTCACACAGATGAAAAAAGAATAATAATCCAAACAAAATCCCGACAAAGCAGGTTCAAAAGTGAAACAACTCTTTGCCAATAAACCGAGTTATGGCAAAGTTGAGCTGAATAAGCTCTCCAAAAATGACACTAGGTCAGATTATCACAGACAAAAAGCTCAAAGCAAAAGCTTCCTTCTTTCCATCTCTCTACCTCACACACTCTTCCCATCAAAGGCCAATTCACCTAAAAACTCTCAAAAGCCTTTCTCCAAAAAAGCTCAGTCCATGACTGACTGACTCTCACTCATCCCATCAAGCTCAACTCTTAAACAGACCCAATATCTTCCTTTTATTCACTCTGTCCCCCCTCCCTCACAGTCATTTCTTTGTTTACTGCTTCAGACTTCAGACTTCCTGGTCACGTGTTCCTCTGCTTCTTGTTACTTCTCCACCGGCCCCGAAGAGACCATAAATCTTGGATGTCATAATGTCACCTTTTCTTCTCCCAGTCTTAATGGTCATCTCCAGCTGGTCAGCAGAGGGAGACGTGGTTACCCCTCCCTTTTCTTCTGCCCAGGGTCAACTGGTCATCTCCAACATTAGCTGGACAAGATATCTTATTTATATGTTTATAGCATCTTGACCAACTCCACAGAGGATAATGGATACATACATGCTTACTCCCAACATCTGTTCTGGTCAAAACAGGTTATATCCACAACATGAATCGTTTGACCATATCAGCAGAGTGAAGGCACATCACTAATTTACGACATCACAGTTCAGAGGGCTAGAAGGCTGCCTGGACACGCACGCACGCACGCGCACACACACACACACACACACACACACACACGCACACACACACGCACGCACGATAATAGAAGGTAACAGGCCTTTAGCTTGGTTTCACACACACACACAGAAACACCTTGTAGAAACATAATCCAGACTTAATTCCATACATTAACAAGTCTGATTATACTCCATACAACACCCCCTTTTAACAGGAAAAGTTCTCCAGAGGATCCTGGCTCAGTATAGGCAGCCTAAGTCACGTCTGCATCATGGGTCCCCGGAAGAAGGAAAAATCCACCAGCATCTGCACCTGCAGCTGCTGAGATCAGAAACGGGGATCCGTGCTGCAACCTGAGCAATTAATCCACACATTTCCAGTAGAACACATTTGACAAAGATTTTTGCAATAATCAGATTTTTATTTTACTTTTGCTAAGTTAACTATAGATTACTTCACAGAAAGTGGGGAAGACTTGCCAACAAATTTAAAAGCCGTCCTTCGTTAAGTACAAGTCAGGCAGGATGTCTCACCGGCTGCTTCCAGTGCGACGTGAGTTACCAACAGCTCGTGAGCTATGTGTTGGAGACTAGGGATGTGCCGGATACTCATTTCAGACGAGTATCCGGTACGGATAAAGCATTTTTGACGAGTACGAGCATGAAATGAGTAAAACTCGTAAATATCTGTAATCGCGCTGAAGGAAAATCCTCATTGGGTAACTGACAAAGAGTGCCCGCCTCTCCCTACACACAAAACTCTGCAGCCGGGACCTCAGTCCTAGGCCACACCCACTCCGAGTACAGATACAGATACAGATAGTGGTGTACTCGCTCATCCCTATTGGAGACCCTGGTGTAACGTAACCTGTATGCTCCACACAGACACAACTTGGTACAAAATGCTGGTTTTGTTGGAAATTCTGCTCATCTTTATGGCTTTTTGTCAGAACCAGGAAATGGCTGCAGGCTGTGAAGTGGAAAAAGTGGTTGGGCTGAGCTGCATTAGTCCAAGTTCCTGTGAATAGTGCCCTTGGAAAACCAGTTTAAGATTTCCTCTGTGTAACACACAATCTAATTCCAGCTGCAAAGTGCTGGGAGTCTGGACTGGTCTCAGCGGGATGTATGTTTCTGGGCTGTGATGTACCAGTTAAGGCTCACTGACAGTTGTCAATAAATAATCTGCCCCTTCAGGTTCCAGTGGGTAGCAGAAAGCTGCGTGGACCCAACAGGAGCCGAACCTTCATCAGCACGCCAAGCCATGCCCAATTGCTGGCTGACATGATGCAGTCTCACATGGTGAAAGACATGTGTCTGATCGGAGCCAAGGTACTAGACATGCTGCTTTTCACATGACAGGACTTTTGCTGAACTTCCTAAGTGTGTGTGTGTGTGTGTGTGTGTGTGTGTGTGTGTGTGTGTGTGTGTGCGTGCGTGCGTGCGTGCGTGCTTTTCAGGGCTGTGGAAAGTCTGTGATTGCTAGAGAGTTTGCTGAGCTGTTGGGTTACAGCATAGAACCAGTTATGCTCTACCAGGTGAGTCGGAACCAGCTGAACTGTCCAGCCCCCACTTCAACCAATTTCATCAGAGATCCCCCCATCACCAGCTTCTGTTTTGTCTACTTGTTTTACATCCAGGACATGACAGCCAGGGACCTTCTCCAGCAAAGATACACCCTCCCCAATGGAGACACAGCCTGGAGGCCGTCCCCGCTGGTGTCTGCTGCCATCCAGGGCAAACTGCTGGTCCTAGATGGGATCCACAGGGTCAACTTGGGAACACTGGCTGTGCTCTCCAGGTCCTCCACATCATTTCTGGGATTATGCTTTAAGTTGGTAGTCCAGTTGTTTGTCTCAATTCCAGGTGTGTTCTCTCCCAGGCTGCTCCATGACCGAGAATTGGACCTGTATGATGGGACTAGACTACTGAGGTGGGACCGGTACCAGAATCTGAAGGAGAAGCTGCAATTCAGTGACCAACAAATGCACGACAGGTAGACAGACGTGCACGCGTGCACACACACACAAGCCAGTCCAACATGCTAGCTAGAAGGACAGCAGCACCAATCTGCTCAGCAAAAGAGAAGTTATTCAGGAATGTTGTCCGTTACATTTTTCCAGTGTTATATTCATTTGTACATGCAGCAATATACATGGTAGCACATTGTTATAGGGAGCCTAAGTCACTTCCGGACCATGGGTCCCCAGAAGAACGGAAAACTGAATGCAAGTCAACGGGGCTAAAAACGCTATTTTCTAATTCCGCTTGTTTTGTGCCATGGATTTCACACATGATGTCCGTGAATTTTAAAGATACATTTTGATACCAAGAACGTGTTTATTTTCGAACAGGGTGAAACGATATTTTAGGTTTTGTGTGAAAATAAATCCAGGACTACAAATGCGCTTCACGAATGTGACGTCATCGAACCAGACACGGAGAAAACTGAGGGAAAACGGCTGTAAGTTCTGCAAACTTCCCACAGGAGGAAAGAACCTCCATAAATCTTTTCATGTGGTAAGTAGCAGCTACACTAGAGGAGAGGAGATTATGTGGTGACGTCACGTATGCGACGTGCCGATTTCTGATTTGTAATTACTAACTTTACAAGCTGATAAATCTCAAAGTACGTGACAGGCATGGTCGAAACACCCATCATTAATTTTCATCTAAATTGCAGTACAACATATGTGTGATCCAGGGCTTAAGGCAAAGCGGGTTAGAAAATGGCGTTTTTAGCCCCGTTGACATGCATTTATTTTTTCGTTCTCACCTCTAAGCCCTGTGGCCAAGGAGATGTGAAAGTTGTGGGACATTTCGGCCCACAGGAGGTATTTGGGCCAGCTGGATGGTTGGGAGGAGGCAAAGCATTGGAGGTATCGGTCCAGTTGCTGATTTGCCTGCTCTGTCTGGCTGTTGGGTTGGTACCCAGATGAGAGGCTTCTACTAGCCAACCAGATGACAGAGCACCTTCCAGAATTTGGACATGAACTGGGGTCCCCGATCTGAAACAGTGTCCTGGGGGAAACTCTGGAGGCGCACAACATGTTCCAGGAGGACCTCGGCTTTCTGCTTGGCTGTGGGCAGGCCGGGAAGGGCCAGTAAATGGACAGCCTTGGAGAATCTGTCGACAATGGTTAGGATGGTCTCGAGTTGGACAAGGGGTTATCCTGTGACAAAGTCTAGACCAATGTGGGACCACGGTCTGTGTGGAACCGGGAGAAGCTGTAAAGTTCCAGTCGGGGGTTGATTCTGGGACTTCGTAATCCTGATCCTGTGGATAAACTGAGCAGGCGCAGGTGGGATGGGTGGCCACATATTCCTGAATGTCCTTGCCCACAGAGGGCCACCAGAGGGCATGCTGTTGGAACTGGAGGGTGTGGGCACGTCCTTGGTGACCAGAGAGGCGAGAGGCGTGCCCTCAGGGCGGCAGGCGGTCGACAGGTTGGGAGGAGTGCCTGCAGGAGCGGGATTGTTGGGCATAGCGGCTCAGATGCTTTCCTCCAATGACCAGTGGTGGGCAGCCACGAATCTCTTGGCCGGCAGGATGGGCAGCGGTTCTCTGATGAGGTGGGCTGAGTGTAATGGCGAGAGAGGGCATCTGCCTTCAGGTTATTTGAGCCGGGGCGGTAAGCCAGGTGAAAGTGAAAATGTTAGAGAAACAGTGCCCAACAGGCTTGGCAGGGATTGAGTAGTTTGGCGGTTTGAATGTGGATAAGGTTTTGGTGGTCTGTCCAGATGGTAAATGGGTCTGTCACGCCCAACAGCCACTGCCACCATTTTTCCAGCACCCATTTGATTGCCAGGAGCTTTCTGTCCTCCACCCTGTAATTTCTCTGGGTTGAGGAGAATTTACGGGAGAAGTAAGTGCAGGGATGTAGCTTAGTCAGGGCTGCTTTGAGATAGAATGGCCCCTGCTCCTACTTCCGAGGAATCCACCTCCACCATGAAGGGCTTTGCTGGATCTGGGTAGATGAAGATGGAAACGGTGGTGAAGTGGTGGACAAGGGTGTGAAACTCGCGTGGCCTCTGGGGTGAGACAGAAAGAGCGGGTCTGGTTGGAGGACTTGGTAAGGGCTGTGAGAAGGGCCAAAATGGTGCTGAAACCTCAAATGAAATGGCAGTAGAAGTTGGAGAATCCCAGGAAGCTTTGTAGTTGTTTGAGAGAAGTGGGTAGGGGCCATTAGGCCACTGCCTGGACTTTCTGGGGGTCCATGGACAGACCATGGGACAAGATGATGAACCCCAGGAAAGAGGTGGTCTCCTGATGGAAAGCACACTTCTCCAACTTGCAGTAGAGCGGGTTCTCCTTGAGGCGGGAGAGGATGGCTTGGACATGTGTGATATGCCCCTCAAGGGCCAGGAATAAATGAGTATATCGTCAAGATAGACGAAGACCCATCTGCCCAACATATCTTGCAGTACGTCAGTGATCAGGCACTGGAAGACTGCGGGACTATTGCATAGGCCAAAAGGCCTCACCAGGTACTCCCAGTACCTGTCGGGGTGATGAAGATGGTCTTCCATTCATCACCCTCCTTGATTCTGACTAGATTGTGAGTGCTGCGCAGGTCCAATTTAGTGAAAATAGTGGATTGGGACAAAGCGTCCAGGGCATCAAAGGAATGTTGTTGGGTAATTTTTATATTACTCCCATATTACCTCAAAGAGAGTTCAGAGCACACACAGAGGGATTAGATTGATCATTTGGTAAATTGTAATCCTGCCAACAACAAACGACAACAAATACTTTGCAAAGGGTGAGAGAAATCAAATACACACCAGAGACGGAGGTCAGTTTGCTCTCACACTCAGGCAAAGCCTTGGAGCTCCTTTTATTTAGGAAAGCACACCCAGATAAACCCCCACCCACAATTCGTCAGAACCAGCTGACCGGGGTAACCTAATCAACTGATTGTTGGACCTTCATCTTGTCTCAGGAAGTTACAGATAACAGGAGGGTGATCAAAGAGGTCATTCTTCACCACTCTAAAATGTGATCAAAGATGATGACCCTCCGTTTAAACAAACACCTACACTGTTACATCAATAACCCTGTGACGTCAAAATCAGTTATATCCATCAAATGTGAGTGCCGATCACTGATCGTGACCTTATTTAGACCCCGATAATCAATACAGGGTCAAAGGTCCCCCTCCTTATTCTTTACAAAAAAGAAACCCGCTGCCCCTGGTGAGGTGGATGGGTGGATGAACCCGCACAGGAGGGCCTCAGACATGTGGGCATCCATGGCCTGGGTCTCTACTGGAGACAGTGAGAAGAAGTGGCCCAGAGGGGGGACAGTGCTGGGCAGAGGTTTGATCTCGAGGTCGTATGGGCGATGAGGAGCTAGGGCGTTAGGTCATGATACCTGGAAGGAATCTGTGACAGGTCGACGTTCTCAGGAACGGGAAGGTCGGGCCCTGAGATAGGCTGAAGAGTTTGATGGGTGTGGCAAGAAGCACCCTAGGTGAGCACCCGACTTGAGGACCAAGAAATCTGGGGGTTGTTTCACAGAAACCAGGAGTGTCACAGGATCAGTGGAGACATGGGAGCAGTGATGATGAGGAATTGGTGGGTGTCCGAGTGTTGGTGGGCGCTCATGCGGAAATCGGCTGTCTCTTGGTGGACTGGACATGGTTTGAGAGGGGTCCTGTCCACGGACGTTACCGGGATGACTTGACTAAGAATGTCAGGGGAATGTGAAACCGGACGGCCAGGTGTTGATCCATAAAACAGTCGGCAGCTCCAGCGTCCAGAAGAGTCTCCAACTCTACGGGTCCCTGGGCTAGACGTAGAGTGACCGGGAGCAGGGTGTGGGTCGAAGCGGTTCTGGTTACTCCAAGTAGGACCCGTCTGCTGCTGTCTGCTTGGAGTCGGCATTTCCTGGCCAGAGGGGGCAGGAGACATGTCAGTGGCCAGTGTCTCCACAGTAGGCACACAGACCTTCCCAGTTGCGTCTCTCCCTTTACTCAGGGTTGAGATGTCCTAGCTACATGGGTTTGTCAGGGGACAATGTGTTAGCTGGGCGAGGATGTGCGGAGGCACCTGCTGGCAGCAGTTTGGTGGGTTTGCGGGTGAAGAGGTGCAGGTCCATCTGATGGGCAAGATCGACCGACTCATCAAGGGTCTTCTGGCCGATCATCCTGTCTGGGATCCGGGGTGAGAGTGTCTGCAGGTAGACAGCTTTCAAAGTGTCATCACCCCACTTTAGCTTGGTGTCAGTGGTTTGGAACCAGGAGGTATACTGGGCTACAGTCTGGCACCCCTGTCGAAGCTGGAGGAGATGGGCCTCTGTCAGGATCTTGCCACTTGGGGGATCAAACGCCTTCTTCAGTTCCGCCACAGAGACATCGTAGTCATTTCAGGCCTCTGATTTCTTGTTGTACAGTACGGCAGCCCACTCCTGGACTCGTCCGGTGAGTAAGGAGGTGAGTAGAACCTGGAAGTAGCACCTGGAAGCAGGCTGTGGCGTAGCGGGTGGGTTGGCACTCAAACTTCATGGATAGGGTAGTTAACATCCCTTCGGGAGAGCTGTGGGTTCCATCCCATTTTTCAGGGAGGCTGAGCAGTGGTAGCTCCCGTTCTCTGGAGGTCTGACGCTGAGCGGCTGAGAGCTGGAGGACCACTGTGGCTATTGAATCCACTTTGGAGGCCGGGGTTCTACGGTGGCTCCCATCTGAGCTACCTGTGACAGCAGGCCTTCAAACTCTGCTGGGTCAATTCTAGACTCAGTCATCCTGTTTGGTATGGCTGGAGCTGAGCTGACTTAGTGGGAGTTTGAGTGTTGGGTGTCTTTAAAACTAAACGCGGAGTGGCTGATGCTGGGCGAGACCAGCATGCAATTTAATCTAAGAGCTTGAGTGTGCAACTCGTACAGCAGCGAGAGCGCATGGCAGTTCCAAAAAGGAGACAAGGCTGACTTACTTGGAATCAGCAGGTTAGATGAACTCTGGACACGGTTTGGTGAGAACGAGGACTGAGTGAGGTGGAGTTGTGCTGCTCTTCCCTTTCTAGAGATATCGTGTGACGGGAGCAGGACGTCTGGCGCCGATAACTGCATGGTGGCGCAGTGGTTAGCACTGTTGCCTCGCAGCACGAAGGTTGCAGGTTCGAAACTCGGCTGCGGCCTTTCTGCGTGGAGTTGCATGTTCTCCCCATGCATGCGTGGGTTTCTTCCGGGTACTCCGGTTTCCCCCACAGATCACAACATGCCCTATAGGTTATAAACTGTAAGTCGCTTTGGATAAAAGTGTATGTCAAATAAATAAACATGAACATAAACATAACGCTGGGTAGTGGAGTCCTGCTGGCAGGAGTGGGTAGATTGTCCTCTGGATGAGGATTGTGAGTGTTGAAAGAGGAAGCGCGTGACAGGATCCATGCTTCCATGTTGTTGACACCAAATTCTAACCCTACCCTTCGAATGTTGCATTAGAAATTGAGACTCAACAGGCCAGGCAACATTTTTCCAATCTTCTTTTGTCTACTTTTGGTGAGTCGGTTTATATTGTAGCCTCAGACCAGCCACCAGTGGGGTCTTTCCTTATTTCTCACTGTATTCACAATAAATTCAAAGATTTTGTGGGCATTGTCTTCTATTTCCTTGTTTCATTCTTCCCTCTCCTATCACTTGCACTGGCGTGTCTGTCATTTCCGCTGGTGTGCCTGACTGCTGCTTCATCTGCTGCTTTTGCCTGCGTAATGATTAGTGCCTCTGTGGATTGATGGAAGAGGAATACACATTCAGCCATCATTTATACTGAGCCAACCCCCACAAAGTCAAAAGGCGTCCATTGTCGAAACTTCAAGTTAAATTCGGGGTGGGGGTAATTGAGAGGTGAGATACAAATTTAGCCCTCTGAGGATTTTGCAAACACATCAGCATATTGCCACTGCTTTGGGAGGGAGTGGTGTCACTGATCAGTGCCAAAAAGCATTCACAGTAACATTAAAGTTTTATTGTATCATAATTTAATCCATTCAGAGCATGAGAGCAGCTGCGTGATGTAAAATGTTAGCATTGTTGCTTCGCAGCACGAAGGTTGCAGGTTCGAAATTCAGCGGCGGCCTTTCTGTGTGGAGTAGCGTGTTCTCCCCATGCATGCGTGGGTTCCCTCCAGGTATTCCGGTTTCTCCCACAGATCACAACATGGCCTATAGGTTATAAATTGTAAGTCGCTTTGGATAAAAGCGTCTGCTAAATGAATAAACAAACATAACTAAATAAAATGGGGTGTTCAATGACCAGCAGACGCTCCGTTTTTTTACGGTGCTTTGTGAGGGGACCAAGCCTCATGAATTAAGTCGTTGTGGGTGAATTCCTCCATGTTTTCCAGTGACAGGAGTTTAGTAAGAGCAATTTTAAGCACGATCAGTGCTTACTTTCTTTTGCTTCCATTGTACTACTCAAGCAACTCTTCTAATTTCACTACTGTTGGTTCCTTGTTGATTTGTCTGTTTCTTTTCAATCTCCAGTTATTTTTCTTGCTAAATAGACATGTGTAATAAGCAAGAAACAACAATTGGAGGTTGAAAAGAAACAAAAGAACTTATTAAAAAGTTTTAAATAAAAACACGGTACTGCTGGTTGTTTTGGACAAGATCTGCTGATATCATTTCCTACTAAGTTGCAACCAATCAGAGTGAGTTACCCAAAGGTTCTGCTCACCAAGTCCATTGTGCTTACAGAGTACATACCTCTGATCAGGTGCTCAGAAAGGTCCTTAAAGTGGCCTGGAAAATGGACGTTTGGCCATCCTGGTCAAGTGGAGACACCATAAATTTACCCTGGAGTTCTGACTGTGGAAGTGCCCCTAAAGGGTGGGGGGTGGGGGGGTGGGGGGTCTGAGCACCCTTCATATTTCCCAGCTTACCAGCTGTTGTTTGTTATGTGTTTTTTTTTCCAGGTCGATCCACCCCATTCACCCATCCTTCAGGGTTTTGGGTCTTGCAGAACCCCCAGCTATTGGTACCACATCACTCAGCAGTAGCAGCAGTCAGCAGTGGCTGGGCCCTGAGCTGCTCACCATGTTCCTTTACCACACAGTTTCACCAATGTCCAAATCAGAGGAGATGGACCTCATAAAGGGACTGGTGAGTCCCACACTGTCCTTCTAACCAGGTTGTCTCCTTTGGTTTTTTCATCATTCTTTTTCTTTTACATTTTTAGATTCATAATGTTCCAACAGAAGCTGCAGAGAAACTTTTGGACCTTGTGCACCATCTGCGCCAGACCGGTGACCCCATAGTGAGTCCGTCAGCTGCACCTCCATTTCCATCTTGTTTTTTTTCCCCTAATTTTTTCCTCCTTGTCTTGTCTGGCACTAAAGCAATCCGAATTTTTGTCTAAGTGCCAAAAACAAGTCTTTCTGTTTCACTCTCACAGGCAGAGCATTACTGTTTCAGCTGTCCCGTCTCATAAAACTTTCTTAGATTTACTTTTGGTTTAGTAATAATCTCATTGGACATGGAGGCAGAATTGAAAGAGAAAGGCGGGAGAAGAAATGAAGAGAGGTGTTGAGGGGTTATCAAAAATATCAGTACAGGAGGTACAAGAACCCACTTTGAGACCTGCAAAATGAGATGTTGAGGCAAAAATACAACAGAACCAAGATATCACAGTGCCAAACAACATAATGATAGATAAACCGAAAAAGATACGGTAGTGATTAATTTATGGTGCATTTAATGCCAACCACAATGCAAGGTAATGTGTCAGAAAACACTTGAGTCCAAACTTGTGAGAACACTATGTGGAGGAGAATCACGTGTACACACGCTTCTGTATGCAAGCTTTCTCCATAGGAGGGTCCAATAGCCACCAGTGGTAATTTACACAATAATTTTTTATTTACTTTTAGTCTTTTTACTGAAATACTTTATGTTTTCAATCACAATTAAGTTGTCCAATTTGTTGAATTTAGTTTTTTGTTATTCGGCCAAAATGTCTTATTTCTTCTCATGCAATAATTTTCAACTCCTCTAAAGGAAATTTTTACACCTACTTGAAACAGTAAGTAATTACAAAATTACATTTCACACTTTGGATCAATACAACTATATTTATAACTATTATAATTATTGGGAAATACCAAAATGAACACTGATGGTTTGAAATTGTCTCTCAGTATTAATAAAGTTAACAAATCTGTATAATGTGCATTAATATTTGTAAACATGACAGGAAATGACATCATACCATCAAAACTTGAATCTGCACCGAAGGGCCTTGAGTGTGTGTTAGTGCTTGTTTTTGTCCTTTTAAACTTTTGCTTTGCACTATCTTCCATTGGGAAAAGAGAAGGAAACGCATCTGTGGGTAATCCTGTTGACTAGTAGCTCCGGTTTGGGCCAAGTGAAAACAATAAGTGCAATCAGGGGCTGTGAACGAGCTGTTTCTCCCCTCCCTGAAAACACTCATCAGGTGATCTAGGTCTCGACCATTGCAATCAGCTGCTGCATGAACACCTGTTTCCAATTAGTAGCACAGCATAAGTTTGGTGGCATAACTGAAGCATCAGCGGAAACGTCAGCCCTTGTGTCTCAGCCCCTCCGGGGTAGAGACTGACATGTCTACCTGCGCGTGTCCACAGAGCAAACAAACTCAACCCAGACGCTGCTCCATCGACACCTTGCAAAATGTGCCATTACCTGTCATCACTGGCTTCAGAGGAAGGTCACACACAGCAAACCGCTTTTGCAACCTTCAAAACCTCCGCTCACTAAAACCAACTCCCCCCGAAGACATCCACCTGTCTATGGGAACTGCCAATCAGCTGTAAACAAAGCAGACTTTATTACCGCATATGCAAACCACCTGTCACTCGATGCACTGGTTCTCACTGAGACCTGGATCAAACCATGTGACAATGCTACCCCATCTGCTCTCATTAACCACACTTTCTCCCACACTTCTCGTGCATCTGGCCGAGGTGGTGGAACGGGCATGTTAATTTCCAACAAATGGATTTACAGTCAGTTGCTACCCATCACTAAATACAACTCCTTTGAATACCATGCCATCCAGGTAACTACCGAAAAAATTATTTTTGGTTGTCATATATCGACAACCAGGTCAACTCAGCGACTTTCTTGATGAACTCGACACCCTGCTCTCCTCCATTCCTGAGCACGACTGTCCCACAATGGCCCTTGGAGACATGAATATTCACCTGGACAATCCCAGCTCATCAGGCTTCCTGTCACTAATGTCGTCATTTGATCTAAAACTAGTACAAAGTCCTCCAAGTCACAAAGCTGGAAAAGCACTTGACCTCATTTTCACCAGAAACTGTGCCATAGACACAATCTCTGTCACACCGCTGCATCTTTCCGATCATTACTTCATCCATTTCAGCACGACTTTACAATGGAGGTCCACTGCTTACTCCCCAGTGGTCTCATTCCACCGCAACCTCCACATTCTGGCACCCAACTACTTCTCCTCTCGTGTTGCCTCCACTCTTCCATCTCCCAGCACATTCTCTGCTTATGAAATGAATGATGCCACCGAGTCACTCTGCTCCACACTCTGCTCTTGTCTTAACAACTTGTGCCCTTTAGCCACTAGACCTGCTAGATTCTCTCAGTCGCACCCTTGGCTAAATGATACCCTCCGGTCTCTACACACCAATCTCAGAGCTGCGGAACGGAAATGGTGCAAAACAAAAGATCCTGGTGATCAATTGAAATTTCATGAATTACTGTCCTCATTCTCTGCCAGCATCACTGATGCAAAGAAAGCTTTCTACACTGACAAAATTCTCAGCTCTACTGACTCAGAAACTCTTTTCAACATTCAAAACTCTGCTCAACTCTCCTTCTCCTTCTCCACCTCCAACCAACAATCTATCAGCTGACACCTTTGTCTCATTCTTCACTGACAAAGTGGCAGCTATAAGCAAACAGTTTACTCAACTGGCCACTCCTGAACATTCACTACCACAAACTCCTTCTAGCCCAACCATCTCAAGCCCTACTGCTTCATTTTCCTCTTTTTTTCCCCTCTCACTGAGAACTGTGTGTCCAAGCTTCTCACATGCAGCCGCCCTACTACATGCCCACTTGACCCCATTCCGACTAAGCTGCTCCAAGCTATTGCTCCTACAGTAGCCGCAGCAGTCACACATGTGATCAACGCATCACTGACATCCGGTACATTTCCCACCTCTCTCAAGCATGCTCAGGTTAAACCACTGCTAAAAAAACATCTCTTCCTCCAAATCATGTGGAGAACTACCGACTTATCTCTCTCCTCCCTTTTCTGTCCAAAATCATTGAAAGGGTGGCTTTCAAGCCGATCACAGAATACCTCTCACAAAACTGTCTGCTTGACCCTTACCAATCTGGGTTGAAAATGGGCCACTCCATTGAAACTGCTCTGTTAGCAGTGACTGAATCCTTAAAAGAAGCTAGAGCGACTGCCAAATCCTCAGTGCTTATCCTGCTCGACTTATCGGCTGCATTTGACACTGTCAACCATGGCTTCCTTCTGTCCACACTCTCTATCATGGGCATTACAGAGAAAGCACACGCCTGGTTTGAATCGTACCTCACAGGACGATCATTCAGTGTGTCTTGGCTTGGACAATCCTCTACCGTGCACCATCTTGCCACAAGAGTTCCCCAGGGCTCCGTACTAGGACCTCTTCTCTTTGCCACATACACCACCTCACTGGGTGAGATCATTCGATCACATGGCTTGTCCTATCACTGCTATGCAGACGACCCCCAGCTCAATCTGTCATTTCCACCGGACGACCAAACTGTCTCTGCACGAATATCAAACTGTCTCTCTGACATATCAAAATGGATGAAATCCCACAATCTCCAACTCAACCTCTCTAAAACTGAACTACTTGTCATCCTAGAAAAACCATCCATACAGCACAATATCTCAATCCAAAATGACTTCCTATCTCTGGCTCCTTCAAAGGCAGTTTGAAATCTGGGTGTTGTGATTGATGAACACCTGACCTTTAAAGATCACGTTGCCTCTGTTGCTCATTCATACCGCTTTGCGCTGTATAACATACGAAAGATCAAACCTTACCTAACACAACTGCCACCCAGCTCCTGGTGCAATCTACTGTCATCTCCCGTCTCGATTACTGCAGTGCCCTTCTAACTGGTCTTCCAGGCTGTACTGTGAGACCTCTTCAAATGGTCCAGAACGCAGCGGCGTGTCTGGTCATCAATCAGCCAAAAAGAGCACATGTCACCCCTCTGTTCATTGAGCTCCACTGGCTGCCGCTAGCAGCACGCATCAAATTCAAATTGCTAACACTAGCATACAAAGTCCGAGATGGTACGGCTCCCATCTACCTGAATCCTCTTGTAAAGGCTTACGTCTCGGCCCGGCCGCTCCGGTCATCACAGGATCGTCAGCTAGCAGAGCCTACACCATGCTCAGGACAATCCAGACTCTTCTCATGCATTGTTCCACAAATGTGGAATGACCTTCCAAGCACTACCAGAACAGGGGCTTCCTTTTCAATTTTCAAGAAACTCCTGAAGACCCTGCCCTTCAGAGAGCATCTTCTAAACTAGCACTCTCCCTGCACCCGTCCCCCCTCTCTACTGTCCACTTCTTGTTCCCTCCTCTCCATGATTGATGTCAAGTTGTTGTTGTTATTGTTGTTGTTAGCCTCAAGGGCAATATGCCGATTATCACTTGTAAGTCGCTTTGGACAAAAGCGTCTGCTAAATACATAAACATAAACAAAAACATAAAACAATAACATGTATAAGACCAAGAAACAATCATTGTACACTCACCTAAAGGATTATTAGGAACACCTGTTCAACTTCTCCTTAATGCAATTATCTAATCAACCAATCACATGGCAATTCCTTCAATGCATGTAGGGGTGTGGTTCTGGTCAAGACCATCTCCTGAACTCCAAACTGAAGGTCAGAATGGGAAAGAAAGGTGATTTAAGCAATTTCGATCGTGGCATGGTTGTTGGTGCCTGATGGGCCGGTCTGAGTATTTTAAAATCTGCTCAGTTACTGGGATTTTCACCCACAGCCATTTCTAGGGTTTACAAAGAATGGTGTGAAAAGGGAAAAACATCCAGTATGCAGCAGTCCTGTGGGCGGAAATGTCTTGTTGATTCTAGAGGCCAGAGGAGAATGGGCCGACTGATTCAAGCTGATAGAAGACCCTAACCCTCGTTACAGCTGAGCAATGCAGCAAAGCATTTGTGAAGCCACAACATGCACAACCTCAGTGGCCTAGTGGCAGAGTGTCGGCCCTGAGATTGGGAGATTAGGGTTTGATTCTCTGTCGGGACTTTGGAAAAAATGGGACCCAATGCCTCCCTGCTTGATACTCAGCATTAAGAGGTTGGACTGGGGGGTTTTACCACCGAATGGTAGCTGTGTCTGCAGCTCACAGCTCCCCCAGGGGATGGCTCAAATGCGAAGAACAAATTTTGCACACACATCAGTGTGTGTGACAACTGCTGGGACTTTAACTTTAACCTTGAGGCAGATGGGCTACAACAACAGAAGACCCCACCGGGTACCACTCATCTTCACTACAAATAGGAAAAAGAGGCCATAATGTGCACCAGCTCACCAAAATAAAACAGCTGAAGACTGGAAAAATGTTGCCGGGTCTGATGAGTCTCCATTTCTGTTGAGACATTCAAATGGTAGAGTCAGAATTTGGCGTAAACATAATGAGAACATGGATCCATCATGCCTTGTTACCACTGTGCAGGCTGGTGGTGGTGGTGTCATGGTGTGGGGGATGTTTTCTTGGTCACACTTTAGGCTTTCTTGGTCACACTTTAGGCCCCTTAGTGCCAATTAGGCATGTTTTAGATGCCACGGGCTACCTGATCAATGTTTCTGACCATGTCCATCCCTTCATGACCACCATACCCAGGGTTTTTCCTGTGTTCAAATTTGCGTGGCGGCTGCCTCCAGCTAATTTTGTTCCGCCCCAGTCTGATTTCACTCTGCCCCCAGCTATATTAATGTTATTTTAACTGCAGTTGCAGCATTGCACCACTACACGGGTGCTGTTTTAGCAGCGGTGCACCAAAAAGCACTAAAACCGCTGCAGAAAAAGATCAAAAATAGCTTTTCTCGCTAGTTGGTACATATCTATGGTTGGTGCTATTGACCTCCTGATTTTCCCCAGGCTCTTCCATATCAAAGCAGGGCTGTACAGCAGTGTCTGTGCGTGTCTGTCTATTTTTAAACGTTGCACTGGTGCAACATCTTTGAGTTACTATTTTCCCCAGAACTTTATTGAACAAAAGTAAGTTACGTGTAAGAAAAATGCTTTTTACTGGTGCACAGTGTGGTCATCTGGATGCAGTGGAGGAAAATAAAGGAACCAGCAAAGGCAGAACCAGTCCAAAGTTTGGGATCAAAATTCAGCTACATGCAGATTGGCTAATGCTAAAGCTAACGGGTAGCAGTGTCGCGATCAAGTGGCGCACAGAAAAATATATGATGATGATGATGGTAAAACTAAGAAAGACTAAACCCTACAAGCGAATGAAAAGTCCCCGTCATCCAGTTTATTCTGCATCCTGCAGTGCTACTGATCAGAACCGCTGCAGATATGAGTCACAGAAGTACGGCAAGCCGTTGTAGTATATAGTTAACAAAGGCTTCTATCTTTGAACATAATTTAAACTGGATTATTGCCAACCCATACATGATAGACATGCCACCATTATATTGTTAGCAGCAGAAATTAAATGTTATTACCATTTTCAACACAAATGCATGTTAAAGGGACTGTTGGGTAGATAACCCGGAAGGGGAGGACTGTAAGGTGTTGATTCAGGTTTGCAGCTGCCACTCCCTGGAGTGTCGGCCAGAACACTACTCTAGGCCCGGATGGCGATTCAGGAAGAAGACACCGAAGACGCCCAGGATGGTTTAAACTCTTGTATTGCCTCCACACAGTCAAAGGTAACAGGCTTGTTGGAGGAGCAGGTGTTACATACAAGTTTAGGTACAAGTGTGTGTGTGTCTGTGTGTGTGTGTGTGTGTGGTCTCTGTAATGAACAGAAAGAAAATAGTACATCACTAAAATGTTCATAATAGTAACTCAGAGTACATCAACAGAAACACAGGTAGGAAAGAAACTAACATCCCCTTTGCTACCATAAACCAGATATTACCCACATCCCATACATAAACCCACTGAGCTAACTCAGCACACAATTATCCCCAATCACACGGCATGAGAGCTAGCTTATCTTAGCTTAGCTTAGCACTCGCTAGCGACACAAACAGAAACATCTTCACTTCCCTCTAACTTCAACTAGTCACAAACACATTTTATCCGCACATCCTCATACATCACAGACTTACGTTGTTCAGTAACGCACACTTCTCACGACATCCTGAATGAGCAAGCTGGTGACCGGATGTGTCGGATCCAAAACTAAGGGGTGCGAGTTGGTAAATGCAAGATCTTCAGAGCGGCGGAGACGTCCCCCTACATGGATAACCTCATCTTCACGGTCAAACTCAGGGGACAGTGCGAGGAGACGACTACTGCGACGGACAGACTTCCCCTGCTTAAGAAGCCAATACTCCTCAGGAAAGCTCTCCCTTTGAGCTTCTCTCAAAACGTGCTTCTCCGCTTGAATATAGTCCTGAGCTGATGAAGTTCCCCCGCCTCTGGCCGCCCCATGCAGCTGTGTAGTAACCGCCTCCAGCAGCTCCGCCCAGGTGTCATATCCGCTGAAGTTCGAGGTGGCAGGGTCAAAGGTGGTAGAAACTCCACAAAAGGTCTCTTTGCGGAGCTCAGATGAGCCTGGTGGCTCAGCCAGGGTGCCGCTCGGCTCTGGAGGCCACTGCTCTGGACTTAGGAGCAGGAAAGGAGGCCATTGACTCCATCTGTTGGGTCTGGCCAGGTCCAAAAGGGTCTTTCCACGGGTTATATAATCCGCGGGGTTCTGGGCTGAATCCACATAGCGCCAGGTGTACGCTTGAGTTATTTCCTGGATCTCAGCCATGCGGGTGCCGACGAAGACCTTGAAGTGGCATGACTCGGACCTCAACCAGTTGAGTACAGTGGTGGAGTCAGACCACAGCACTATTCTCTCCATGTCCAGGGTGAGCTCATTTCTAAGGAGACGGGAGAGGTGCGCTCCAGAGAGGGCACCACACAGTTCGAGTCTGGGTATGGAGAGAATGCGTTTGGGGGCAACACGGGAGCGGGCCATCAGGAAGGCCAGATGGGAGCTGCCATCACCTGTCACTGTTCTCATATAGGCCACTGCACCATAAGCCTGTTCCGACGCATCACAGAAGATGTGAATCTCTCTCTCACTGACTGACTCCGTGATGTGCTTTGGGAGATAAGGGCGAGGAAGCAGGACTTGTGCAAGGAATGACAACTCCTCTTCCCAAGTTTCCCACTGCTGTAGCAGGTCTGGCGGAAGGTGCGGGTCATCCCACCCCCTCTGTTGATCCCAAAGGCGCCTCACCAGCATCTTGGCTCGGGTAGTTTACGGTAGGATGAAGCCAAGTGGGTCGTACTGGCTTGCGAGAACCTTATAAATGTTCCGCATAGTGGGGGCGCCATAACTGACTTTGCGGTGCTTGTACCCCAAAGTGTCCGTGGGGAAGTGCCAGCTAAGGCCCAGAGTTGGCTCGGAGGTGTCCGATTTGTCTTGAGTGAGCCAAAGTCCTGCACTTGTGGATCTGAGGTCTTCAGGTAGGTGGCCAATGGTGCTGGGTTCATTACTGGCCCACTGGCGAAGGACAAATCCAGCAGAAGACAGGAGGGCTCTTAGCCAGTCCACTAGGTCCCAAGCTTCTTCAGGGGTTGGTACACTCTGAAGGAGGTTATCAACATAGAAACACTGTCCCACAGAGTGACGTATTGGATCATCTCTGTCAGTGTGATCCCTGACGTGGCGCTGCAGAGCGAAGGTTGCACAGCATGGGCTGCAGGTTGTACCAAAGGGGAGGACCTGCCATTCATAGACAGCCACAGGTGCCTCAGGGTGCAGATCCTGCCACACAAACTGCAGAAGGGAACGGTCTTCAGGAAGGAGGCGAATCTGGTGGAACATACCCTTTATGTCACCACTAATGGCTACGGCATGCTCACGAAAGCGAAGGAGGACACCAAGGAGCGAGGCGCTCAGGGTCGGCCCAGGTAGAAGATGGTCATTGAGGGCTTGGCCTTGGAACTGGAACGAACAGTTGAACACAAGGCGATCTTTGCCATTGTGACTAACCAGGTGGTGAGGGATGTGCCATGACTCATCTGCTGGAGCAACCTCAGAGGGGGCCACCTTAACCACCGAACCGGCCTGGACCAATTTCTCTATTTCGGCGCCGTAGATCTTAGCCCGCTCTGGATCTTTCTGGAGCCTTCTCTCCACACTCCTCAAACTGGGAACGACTACGTTAGGGCTAGCTTTAAGGTGTGGCATGTTCTGGCGGCGAAGGAGGGGGGTGGCATAGCGGTGGATGCCCTCAACATCCACACGAACTGTCTTCTGCTCCAACAGGTTAACTACATAGTTATCTTCTCTTGACCGAGTAACCACTTTGCCTTCTGGTACTGGGACAACATCTACCTGCCATAACTTCTCCACATGCTTGAGTAACTCATTCATCTGAGGAGGGATGGCGGTCGTGAATAGGCACTGTTGTGGCAGCGAAGAGGAACCGATAAGGCTGGAGGGGCCCTGTAGTGTCCACCCTAACCTGGTGCGCATAGCAGCGGGACCACCCGGTGGACCGAGACGAACAGCTTCAGTTGGAGTAATGAGCTGTGGGTGGTCACTGCCAATGAGAAGGAGGGGTTTGACCTTCTTAAAGGCCTGGAGAGGCAGGCCTCTGAGGTGCCTGTACTTCCGCTGCAAGGACTCCACAGGATAGCTGCGCTCGGCTAGGTCGATACGGGTAGCGGTGAAGGCGTTGCGGACCTTGTACCTCAGCTTAGGTTTGCCACCCGCGGAGATCTCGAATGAGACACACGAGCCATGCAGAGTTTGCACATCTTGTCTGATAGTGCACAATGGAAGGGTCTCTCGAATGCCTTGAAGGTCAAGAATCTGGGCAGCGGTGGGCAGCAGCATAGTCCTCTCTGACCCATCATCCAAAACTGCGTGAGTGCTCAAGGTCTTGCCATTATGGTGAAGAATGACTGGGACAACCTTTAACAGAACTTGGCTGTTCTCTGTAGGACGGTCGAGGTACAGGACGCCTGTAGGATTCCCACTTTCTCGTGGTGGAGCAGACGCTGGGCCTAAGGTCTGTAATGGCTTGGAATTAACGTTGTGAAGGACCTGCAAATGATGACCCTGACACAGGCTGCAGGGTTTCTTGAGGGTGCACTGGGCTGCCTGATGGGAACGAGCGCAACACCAGCACCTCTTGTTGGTCTTTATCCAGTGTGTGAGCTGTTCTCGACTCAGCTTAACGATCTCTGGACACTGACTCAGGTGGTGAGCACGGTTATCACAGAAGGCGCAGTAGGGCTGCTGCCTAGCTTTGTTTGGAGTGGTACCTACTGACCTGGGTGAGGTCTCTGCACCGTGAAGAACCGCAACAGGGCGCCTACTTGGTCTGACATCACGTTTCTCCTTGGTGATCATTGGAGTGGGTGAACCGTCATAGCCCTGACACCAGGATTCGTACTTTAACCAGGTAGACAGGTCGTCCAGAGTGTATGCCTGACCAGAATGGCTGTACATGCACCGACGGAAATCAGCTCTTTGTTCTGGAGGGAGTTTACCCAGGAGTCGAGCCACATGGGAGCCACACTGGAGTTCGACCTCCCCATCTGTGCCCAAAGTCTTCAGCATACCCACGAGCGACTGGATGTGGAGAGAGAATCGCTCGAAGGCGACTGCATCCCCTGGGCGGATGTCAGGTGAGTCCATGACAGCAGCAATACTCTGCAGGGCGAGCTGATGGGGCTGTCCAAGCCGGTCATTAAGAGCATGCATGGTGTCACTGAAGGGCGTGGCAGAATGGAGATAAGCGTCCGCTATCAACTTCGCTTCCTCTAAGTGGAGGTGATCTAACAAGACGTGGTACTTGAAGAGCTCTGAACTCTCCGAAGGCAGTAAGTTCTCTAGCGCCATCTTCAGTCGGGCGAATTCTCCTGGATCACGACGTGTGAGCTTGGGAATACTTGGATGAGGCCCCCTGTAGTTCATATCCGGGGCCGCAGCCAAGCCAAAGGGTCTATGCATCTGGGAGGCGGAGAAAGGAGTGGATGGGGACGGAGTCGGAGCTGGCAGTGGTTGCAATGGAGGGAGGTGTCCACTTGGAGGCGGCGCTGGAGGGTAGGTGGGCCTTAGCTGAGGAGACGTGAACCTCGGCTTAGATTCAGGTGGGGGAATGATCCGGCCCTCCTGTGCAGTCATAGACTCCCTCTTTAGAGCTTGAAGCTCTTTCATCATCGTGTCGATGCGGTCTGTGACTGGGCTTTGACTGTGGACAGGTTCCTCCGTGAACGCAACCGGAGGAGGTGGTAGGGGCCAGTCCTCTTCCTCCTCAGTAGGAGGTGGCTGGAGATGAACAGCAGGGCCTCTGGTCGGTGGATTGAGCTGCAGACTCTCCGCACGGTCCAACAGCTGCAGCAAACTAGCATGAAGTGCCTGGAAATCAGCCAGCCCAGCTCTCATCTGGTCATGTGATTGCTGTAACAGGAACCTTTCACGTTGTACATCCTCCAACTCTGCTCTCATTGGTGTGATTTGGCTGTATGAGCGGTTTTCAGAGGGGTCAGACGGCGGATGGTGGGAAGAACAGGTGTCACCTCCTATTTCACTTTCCTCCCGGTAACCTGCACCAAGCCAGGGGAAGTCAGTCTCATAAGCTTCATAATGTAGGGGACGACGTACATTACGCCGTGGGCGCGCACCAAGAGCTGAGAAGTTCTGAATGTCATCCAACTTGTTAGGGTAGAAGCAGCTTACATCCGGCTCGAAGGACCACTAGTGTTGGGTAGATAACCCGGAAGGGGAGGACTGTAAGGTGTTGATTCAGGTTTGCAGCTGCATCTCCCCGGAGTGTCGGCCAGAACACTACTCTAGGCCCGGATGGCGATTCAGGAAGAAGACACCGAAGACGCCCAGGATGGTTTAAACTCTTGTATTGCCTCCACACAGTCAAAGGTAACAGGCTTGTTGGAGGAGCAGGTGTTACATACAAGTTTAGGTACAGGTGTGTGTGTGTGTCTGTGTGTGTGTGTGTGTGTGTGTGGTCTCTGTAATGAACAGAAAGAAAATAGTACATCACTAAAATGTTCATAATAGTAACTCAGAGTACATCAACAGAAACACAGGTAGGAAAGAAACTAACATCCACTTTGCTACCATAAACCAGATATTACCCACATCCCATACATAAACCCACTGAGCTAATTCAGCACACAATTATCCCCAATCACACGGCAGGAGAGCTAGCCTAACTTAGCTTAGCTTAGCTTAGCTTAGCACTCGCTAGCGACACAAACAGAAACATCTTCACTTCCCTCTAACTTCAACTAGTCACAAACACATTTTATCCGCACATCCTCATACATCACAGACTTACGTTGTTCAGTAACGCACACTTCTCACGAAATGACCACTTCTCTGCTGATAATCGGGAGCAAACACACTCATATAGATTTCACCCACGTATCCACCTACCCAAAACCTCTCCCATCCAAAGTGGTGGGGTGACATCTACAGGTCACTCTAAGCAACTACAGGTGAACAACTGAACAGAATAGAAAGGAGAACTCTTAACTATGGGGCCTTTTGTACAGGGACTGTAAGGAAGTTTGAAGTTTTTATGCTCGCGATCGCCACTCAGGCCTAACGCTTAACTGCAGCTTCAAAAGTAAGCTCGTGCATGAGGTGTGCATGCCGTACGTGCACACTCCTTAACGAAAATAACAGCTGAGACAGTCCTGTGTGTGTGAACGTGCGTGTGTGTGTGTGTGTGTGGCCCGGAGGACAGAGGACAGGAGAACACGCAGCTAATTAATTAAATAATTTGGTTCTGTTCGTATCATCTGACCTGCGACGGTATGTTTTGGACACCCGAGTGAAGAGAGGGGTGGAGCTGTCAACTGATCACCACCTGGTGGTGAGTTGGATCAGATGGCAAGGGAACATGCCGCGTAGACCTGGCAGACCCAAACGCATAGTGAGGGTCTGCTGGGAACGCCTGGCAGAAGAACCTGTCAAGACGGTCTTCAACTCCCACCTCCGGCAGAGCTTTGACCACGTCCCGAGAGCAGTGGGGGACATTGAGTCCGAGTGGGCCTTGTTCCACTCTGCGATTGTCGAGGCGGCTGTTGCTAGCTGTGGTCGTAAGGTGGCCGGTGCCAGTCGTGGTGGCAACCCCCGTACCCGCTGGTGGACACCAGAGGTTCGGGGAGCCGTCAGGCTGAAGAAGGAGGCCTACAGGGCGTGGCTGGTCTGTGGGTCTCCGGAGGCAGCAGACAGGTACCGGATAGCCAAGCGGGGTGCAGCAGTGGCAGTTGCCGAGGCAAAATCTCGGGCGTGGGAGGAGTTTGGTGAGGCCATGGAGAAAGACTATCGATCGGCTCCAAAGAGGTTCTGGCAAACTGTCCGGCGCCTCAGGAGAGGAAGGCAGCAACTCGCTCACACTGTTTACAGTGGGGATGGGGAGCTGCTGACGTCAACTGAGGCTATAGTCGGACGGTGGAAGGAATACTTTGAGGAGCTCCTCAATCCCACCAATGCGCATTCCGAGGAGGAACCAGAGCTGGGAGGCCTGGGGATGGACTGTCTGATCTCGAGGGCAGAAGTTGCTGAGGTAGTCAAACAACTACACAGCGGCGGAGCCCCGGGGGCGGATGAGGTTCGTCCTGGGTATCTCAAGGCTATGGATGTTGTAGGGCTGTTGTGGTTGACACGTCTCTACAACATTGCGTGGTCATCGGGGGCAGTTCCTAGGGAGTGGCAGACCGGGGTGGTGGTCCCCATCTTTAAGAAGGGTGACCTGAGGGTGTGTTCCAACTATAGGGGGATCACACTCCTCAGCCTCCCTGGAAAGGTCTACTCCAAGGTACTGGAGAGGAGGGTCCGATCGATAGTTGAATCTCAGATAGAGGAGGAGCAATGTGGTTTTCGTCCTGGCCGTGGAACTGTGGACCAGCTCTATACCCTTGCAAGGGTGATGGAGGGGGCATGGGAGTTTGCCCAACCAATCCACATGTGCTTTGTGGATTTGGAGAAGGCTTATGACCGTGTCCCCAGGGGCACCCTGTGGGGTACGCTCCAGGAGTATGGGGTGGGTGGCTTTCTGTTAAGGGCCATTCAGTCCCTTTACCAGAGGAGCGTGAGTTTGGTCCGCATAGCCGGTAGTAAGTCGGACCTGTTCCCAGTGAGGGTTGGACTCCGCCAGGGCTGCCCTTTGTCACCGGTTCTGTTCATCACATTTATGGACAGAATTTCTAGACGCAGCCGTGGTGTGGAGTGTGTCGAGTTTGGTGGCAGGAGAATCTCGTCTCTGCTTTTTGCGGATGATGTGGTCCTCCTAGCTTCATCCAGCTCTGACCTTCAGCTCTTGCTGGGTAGGTTCGCGGCCGAATGTGAAGCGGCTGGGATGAGGATCAGCACCTCCAAATCTGAGACCATGGTTCTCGACCGGAAAAGGGTGGCTTGCCACCTCCGGGTCGGGGGAGAGGTCCTACCTCAAGTGGAGGAGTTTAAGTATCTCGGGGTCTTGTTCACGAGTGAGGGTAGGAGGGATCGGGAGATCGACAGGCGGATTGGTTCGGCGTCTGCAGTGATGCGGACGCTGAGCCGATCTGTCGTGGGGAAGAGGGAGCTGAGCCAGAAAGCCAGGCTCTCGATTTACCGGTCGATCTACGTCCCAATCCTCACCTATGGTCATGAGCTTTGGGTAATGACCGAAAGAACGAGATCGCGGATACAAGCGGCCGAAATGAGTTTCCTCCGTAGGGTGGCCGGGCTCAGCCTTAGAGATAGGGTGAGGAGCTCGGACATTCGGGAAGGACTCGGAGTAGAACCGCTGCTCCTCCGGATCGAAAGGAGCCAGTTGAGGTGGTTTGGGCATCTGGTCAGGATGCCTCCTGGACGCCTCCCTGGGGAGGTGTTTCGGGCATGTCCTGCCGGCAGAAGGCCCCCGGGTCGACCCAGGACACGTTGGAGAAGTTACATCTCCAATCTGGTCCGGGAACGCCTTGGGGTCCTGCCGGAGGAGCTGGTGGACAAGGCCGGGGAGAGGACGGCCTGGAGCTCCCTAGTTGGGATGCTGCCCCCGCGACCCGGACCCGGATAAGCGGAGGAAGACGAGAACGACGAGACGACGAGACGAGACGGTTCTGTACCTTTCTCTTCAGCACAGCCGACAAAGGTTTATGATGGGTCAGTCCTCCTGCATGCTCAGATCATTCCCTTCCCTTGCTTGAAAAATTGTTCCAAAATGAAAGTTGAACCCACATCTTTTTTATCCGTGAATTCAGTGCCGTTCGGCGAGTCTCAAATAAAAGTTTGGCCGTCTTATTACTGTAAAAAATATATCATTAATGTAAAAAAGAAACTCCAAATAACGTTCACACCTGGAATCAAACCCAGGTCTTCTGCATGAGAGTCAGACATCTCACAAGGTGAGCTAAAGTGCCAGTGACATTTGATGTATCTGTAACGTTTATATCCTTGATGACAGCTGAGACAACGTCAATCCAAAGAACGGTTTGGAGCAAAAATGGCTATTTTGTTGCTAATTTGCAGGACATATCTAGAAGAAAGTTCTACAGAAAGTAGCTAAGGGTGCTCAGAAATGTAGCTAGGTTCAACACTAGGCGTTAGGAACAGCACAGAATTTGCACATTTGCACAGAACACTTTTATCAATTAAGGGAGTGGAATAAGTTGCCAGTTAATTTAAGAGACAGTCCTTCCTTCCATATATACTTTAAAAGTCAGTTGAAAACTGGCTACTTCGAAATCGTCAAGGCAAACATTAATCATCTGGTTTTATCTATACTTGTTCTTCTTGTTGTCGTTTATCCTTGAAATCTAATGATTTGCCTCATATCTGAATTTGATTCTTTTTTTAGCATGTATGGGGAAATAAGAAGTTATGTTATTCACATATTTTAGCTATCCTTGTTTTTAATTCGTATTTTGTATGTTTTTTACCTTGTTTTAAATTGTAATGTCTGTGCTTTATGTACATGGGACTACGGATGGAAACTAGCTTAGCTAATTTTGGTATATTTACATCTTGTACATTGATTAATATGCATTGTCCCATTCAAATAAATAAATTCAAACTCAAATCAACTGCAAGATGCTATCCTATCAATATGGGCTAACATTTCTAAAGAATGCTTTCAGCACCTTGTTGAATCAACGCCACATAGAATTAAGGCAGTTCTGAAGGCGACAGGGGGTCAAACACCGTATTAGTAACAGAAAGTTGTTAAAATGCATCAACTCAGTGGATTCAATACGAGTTTTAAAGAACAATCTCTGAGCGAAGTGAGATTTTTTTGGTCTGACTGCAGATATAAAAACTAGCTCTGAGCATCAGTCAGACACCGCTAAACTCACCGACACTCCTGTAAGAAAATCTGATGAAATCACCTGTAGAGTCCACATCCAGAAGGCTGGACCATGTTTCACTGACAGGCTGTCAGACTGAAGCCCTGATGAGCTCAGCTGGGACACAACGGTCCATCCAAACTCCCGCAGGGAGGCGTTCTCCTTAGCAAGCCACCACCTTCCATTCCCCTCCACTTCAGTGGATGATGTCTCTGCGTTTGTCTCACCAGGCCCAGTCTCTGGCTTCGTCTCTGTCCACCAGACAGCTGCTGAGGATCTGCAAGCGCCTGTCCCAGTATCCTGATGAGAGCATTGCTCAGGCTGTCCATAAAGCTTGTCTCTCCAGGTGAGTCCACATCCTTAGACAGGTTCCTCATCAACTTCAACAGGAATTCACTCTTTTAAAATGTTGACGCTTTTAAGAGCGGCTTGTTAAAAGAACTTAATGAGCGCTTCTTCGATCACAGTAAAAAGCAAGCTATGTTCAAGACAAACAGAAGTCCACAGCAGCGCAGAGGACCGCCCCCATACCCCCATATAATGCCATAGTGTAATCTTTTGTAAGAAAGGACACAACTGTGCCACATTACCACCATGGTCTGACCACTTATTAATAATCTAAGGCTCCCTGATGCCGCCACGGCTTTGTAGCAACTTGGCATCATTGTTTTCTAAAAGAGGCCAAAGGCTGTCTTTAGAGCCCCGCACGGGCCTAAAATCTGAGCCCGTGTCCGGCCCGGCCTGAGGGGGTGGAGCCCCGGCCCGACCCGGTCCGAAAAGGTTTTCAGGATTCTCTGGCCCGACCCGAGCCCGACTTTTTTTTAACCAACTAAATGAAAACAAAGTGCGTCAATCCTGACCAATGTGTTAAAATACGTGCAGGATCTGATCAATTTGTTTTTCCCTTGTTTACCGTCACGGAGATTAACGGCACACTGGCTCTGGTGGTAATCAAGTTAAATTTTATCTCTTTCCAACAATTTTCACAAGAAAGCAGAAAAGTTAAAAGCAGGGCTTATGTTGTGTTGACCGGATAGTTCCCGTATTTGACCATTTATTTTGACGGAGAAAGAATAGAAAGAATTACCCCAATGCATGCAGACGAACTGACATTTTATTCTACGCACATCGCAGATGTTGCTAAATCACACAAGAAAAGATTCCCATCTGATCATCTGAGCTGGACACTGCTCAGCGCAGCTCGCTGTCAGCGCATTGGTGCACAGCGAGCTGAAGTTGTGGAGAGGGGTTTGGAGCGCGTTGCAGAACCAGAGCACATGCGGGAAGGTTCCTCCCACTGAAGCGAGAGTTTTCCAAACCCGGTCTCTCAGAGAGACTTGTCACTTAGAAAATGTTCCCTGATTATGAAACTTGGGCTGAATAGTGCTTGTTCCTGTCTCCAATGTGGCGACGCATCCAGGAGCCGTCTGAGGAGACGCCCAGAATCTCACATCCTCTTCAGCTCAGAAAGCGCCTATGATTACGCACAAGCGTGACCCGTCAACCCGGTCTCACAGTAAGACGGGCCTGTTCAGGTTTACGCAGACAATCTTTACATAGAATTGACTTACAGATATAAAATTAATTCAGTAAAATATAAAGCATTTTATTTAAATATCCATTCATTATTTTACAAGCACAGAGAGCCACATCAGATTCAGATCAGCGGGAAGATTCCTCCGACTGAATTCAGTCGGAGGAATCTTCCCGCATGCGCTCTGGTTCTGCGACGCGCTCCAACCCCCTCCCCACATCTTCAGCTATCTGTGGACCTTATCAGAATCAGAATAGGTTTATTACCATTGTCAGTGAACAAACAATTCACAAACTAGGAACTTGCTTTGGTACTAATGTGCTACATATAACATGAACACATAATAAGATTAAAAATAGAATCAAATAGAATAAAACTTGCAGCTATAAAAAATGGATGGCAGGTAATGGTAACATGGCCGATAACGTGACGTTGTGTCGAGTACAGAAGAGGAGCATGGTTGTGTGTTTATAAGCTATTCACAAGTCTAACGGCAGACGGAAAGAAGTTGTTCTTATGGCGGGAGGTTCTGGTCCGGATGGACCGTAACCTCCTGCCTGAGGGAAGCAGCTCAAAAAATCTGTGTCCCGGGTGAGAAGGGTCAGCTGCTATCCGACCTGCATGTATGTAGTACACGCTGACAGCGAGCTGCGCTGAGCAGTGTCCAGCTCAGATGTTCAGATGGGAATCTTTTCTTGAGTGATTTAGCAACATCTGCGATGTGCGTAGAATAAAATGTCAGTTCGTCTGCATGCTTCGGAGTAATTCTTTCTATTCTTTCTCCGTCAAAATAAACGGTCAAATACGGGAATTATCCGGTCAACACAAGCCCTGCTTTTAACTGTTTTGTTTTCTTGTGAAAATAGATCAAATTAAACTTGATTAACACCAGAGCCAGGCGCACTGCACCGTTATCTCCGTCACTGTAAATGAGGGAAAAACAAAATGATCAAATCCTTTTCTGACCTTCCCCACCTACAAAGTTTAATTACAACAATCAAACGTGACAGAGCCTGGATTTGTATTCTGAACAGTCTAAACATGTTTTAAAAAGACACGTATGACAAAAGTGGCACCTGCTCAGTAAAACCACCAACAGGGTGAAAAATATTAAAATATTGTAGGCAGAGACGGGCTACAACTTCTGGATCCAATTTATATAAATCGTTTTATTGATTATCTTCTTATGAAAGATAGCTTTGACGTACACGAGCGACCGGTACCGGCTGCTGTCACCTGTTGTGAGCAGCTCTCTGCTGTCTGAGGGTAGGCCCCGCCCACAACGCCGCGGCTGCTGTGGCTCCCAGTGTTTTCTTTACTGTGGGAAACGGGTAATAATGGCTCTTTGATGGGAACAGGTTGCCGACCCCTGGTTTAAGTGTTTCAATTTTTTAAATGAATTCGATTAAAAATAAAGGCACCCGGCCCGTGTCCGAGGTAATTACACTGTCGTTGGCCCGAATCCCGGCCCGAGGGCCTAGGTCTTCAGTGCAGGGCTCTAACTGTCTTGGTCAGCTTAGTTACACAAAGCTCTTAGTCAGGAATCTTGGTGTGACCTTTGACCCAGCCCTTACCATGGATTCTCATGTCAGTTCTTGTTAGGGATTTTATCAATAACTCAATACTTGCAGTCGAAGAGAAAAGGAGACGATAAGCAGACAAGTCACCAAACTGCAATCGGGGCAGAGCACGAGGCAACTGCCAAGAGATTCTGATCTGAGAGTTTATGTTATAACATGAGATAAGAAAAGAACAGAGGTGTGTGTGTGTGTGTGTGTGTGTGTGTGTGTGTGTGTGTGTGTGTGTGTGTGTGTGTGTGTGTGTGTGTATGGGAGTGAGGTCACAGAGAGACAGTGCGTGTGTGTATGGGAAGAACAAGAATGTGTGGGTGTGTCTGAGTGTGAGCATGCTTCCAGGCATATAGTAATACATTAGTTAATAGGATTAAAGTAATGAAACATAAAAATTCTGTACAGTTCTCTTGTTGGCTCTTCCTTCTTCCATCTCAGGAACATTGCTAAGCCGAGTCACATCCTGTCTCGCTTTAAACTTGAGACTGTTCTCCACACCTTCATCTCCTCATGCTTAAGTGGTGTGTACACTGTGTGCCTGTTTTACTTGCAGCATTCTGCTCCATCTCAAGCTATACAATTTCCTCATAGAGTGAAGCGAACGAGACGTGTTCTCACGCTGTACGACCCATTACGATACGACCTGGCTGTACGTCTGGTAGCAACACGTCCCACCTTCGAGTCCAAAGACCCGGAGACTGTTGTGGTGTTATCCGGAGACTGTTGTGGTGTTATAGATGTCTTGTTTTTTTAACCTTTATGTGCAAAGAATGAACAAATACAAACTTTTTCATTCATATCTGTTGTCTTTGCTTGCCATAAGAGGACACACAGGGATTTATGGGAGTTGAAGGAGAAAGTGGAAAGAAAGTAAAACATTGTTTAGGGATATTTTTATTTTATTTTATTTTTTTTACATAAGCACAGAAAATAAGCTTTCTTGAAAGTTCTGGTCATTGTGTGCAGAGAAAAGTGTATTGGTATGAAAATAGCTGGGGAGCTAGGTTGGCGCCTCCGCTGTATGAATGATTGGGGTACTTTTGGGTCACAGTTCAGCTTCAATAGTGTGAGACCTTCATGAGGGATGAGCAAAAGATCAAGCATTTGATAATTGTGCAATCGCACATCTGCTGATTGTGAGGTGGTCGTGAGGGGTTAAAGGCCTCTCGCAACACTAAATCATCTCTTCTGCTAAATGAATAAACATAAACAACACCCTTCATACTACTGGATGCACAATGTAGGGCTGAAGGATGCAAATTTTCTAGAAGAAATTGCGATTTCAGTTAGGGTTGCAGGGATTAACTGGTTTGACTAGTAACCACGGTTAACCCCTGTAAATTTCAGCTATATTAGAAATATTCCCACACAGGAGACTTAAGCTGCTTCTGAGGTGGAAATGGAGCAGTCCCGATGGTTGTGGTCACGCTTCAGCTTCTGCGCGTTCAGTTTCACTTTTGTTTTTGTCCGTGTGGTCTATTGTGTTTTTGTCTTTTATAGCCCGCGTTGTAGCCGTTTTTACGGGTTTAACTGCAGATAATAGTCAAACCGGTTAATCCCTACGACCCTACTTTCAGTTCAAATCACGATTTTCTTCAAATCAAAGTTCAACGTATTCATAATTTAGATGTCGGCTCATGTTGGAGCGAGGGCTGTGTGGGGCGTCTTGTTCTGTCTGAAAACGAAGCAGTACAAGTGATAATGCTGCAGGATTTCATAATGTTATCCTTCTCAGCAGCAGCACTGCAGGTGCTCTCCATGTCCAACATGTGCGTAAGCCAGGTCCTTAGTCAACTTAAAGTTGCGCAGAGTTTTCCGCTGTTTTCTTTCATAAATCCCAAAGTTTGCGTGGAAAGTTGCTTACGCAGTTTTCCTGCCACGTTTGTGCGTAAGCAAGCTTGATAAATGAGGTCCCAGGTCTTTAGGACCTTACATGGACAAGCACCATCATACATTGGTGGTCTTCTCAGTGCCTACACTCCCAGCAGGTCCCTGAGGTCCAGTGATTTAATCTGTTCTGGTTTATTTTGGCATTTCAGGTTCTTGCCAAGCTTGGCTCGGGCCTCTCTGGAGAAAAGCCTCTCTAGCTGCTCCATCCAGGACTCACCGGATGCTGCTGAACTCACGCATGATTATTGCTGTAAGTTACACTCATACAGAAACGGTAAACCAAAAATATTCAGTTGATATGAGCAGATTTTAGGGATGATAATAATAATAATAAATGATACAAAGAACTGTTAGGGTTTTACTATGTGAACTCCTTCATTAATTAACGCTGACAAATATATTATTGTGTAATAATGCAATTTTTATTACTTTGAAATTCTGTTACTCAACCTCCGAACTGTTTAAAAACATAGGAACAGACATTCTGCGCACACACACACACACACACACACACACACACACACACACACACACACACACACACACACACACACACACACACACACACATATCAAATATACGAGCGCGCGCACACGCACACGCACACGCACGATGTCCTGATTGAAACATGTTTGGTTCACATGGTTCTGACTGCCATATGCATCGCCAAGAAAACTATCCTCATGAATTGGAAAAATAGAGATACTCTTTGCATTAACCAGTATAGAAATCTTTTGTTAGCTCATATTACACTTGATACAGCCTCTGCTTCCACTTCAAATCAATCTCTTTGGGCTCCTTTGATCGGTTCCATCACATAGAGATGATGGGGGTCATTGGTATTGTCTTGTGGGATGATGTGGGTGATTGGGCGGAGGGTCTGAGTTTGAAGTTAGAGCCCTGCACTGAAGCCCTAGGCCCTCGGGTCGGCCCGGCCCGACGGCCCTCGGGCCAACGACTGTGTCATTACCTCGGACACGGGCCGGGCGCCTTCATTTTTAATCGAATTCTTAAAAAAAAAATTGAAACACTTAAACCAGGGGTCGGCAACCTGTTCCCATCAAAGAGCCATTATTACCCGTTTCCCACAGTAAAGAAAACACTGGGAGCCACAGCAGCCGCGGCGTTGTGGGCGGGGCCTACCCTCAGACAGCAGAGAGCTGCTCACAACAGGTGACAGCAGTCGGTACCGGTCGCTCGTGTATGTCAAAGTTATCTTTCTTAAGACGATGATCAATGAAACAATTTATATAAAATGGATCCAGAAGTTGTAGCCCGTCTCTGCCTACAATATTTTGATATTTTTCACCCTGTTGATGGTTTTACTGAGCAGGTGCCACTTTTGTCATACATTTCTTTTTAAAACATGTTTAGACTGTTCAGAATACAAATCCAGGCTCTGTCACGTTTGATTTTTGTAATTAAACTTTGTAGGTGGGGAAGGTCAGAAAAGGATTCGATCAGTTTGTTTTTTCCCTCATTTACAGTGACGGAGATAACGGCGCAGTGCGCCTGGCTCTGGTGTAAATCAAGTTTAATTTGATCTATTTTCACAAGAAAACAGAACAGTTAAAAGCAGGGCTTGTGTTGACCGGACAGTTCCCATATTTGACCGTTTATTTTGACGGAGAAAGAATAGAAAGAATTACCCCGATGCATGCAGACGAACTGACATTTTATTCGTTTTGCACATCGCAGATGTAGCTAAATCACTCAAGAAAAGATTTCCTTCTGAACATCTCAGCTGGACACTGCTCAGCGCAGCTCGCTGTCAGCGTGTACTACATAAGGTCCACAGCGAGCTGAAGATGTGGAGAGGGGCTTGGAGCGCGTCGCAGAACCAGAGCGCATGCGGGAAGATCCCTCTGACTGAATTCAGTCGGAGGAATCTTCCCTCTGCTCTGAATCTGATGCGGCTCTCTGTGCTTGTAAAATAATGAATGGATATTTAAATAAAATGCTTTATATTTTACTGAATTAATTTTATATCTTTAAGTCAATTCTATGTAAAGATTGTCTGCGTAAACCTGAACAGGCCCAACTCAGTCTTACGGTGAGACCGGGTTGATGGGTCATGCTTGTGCGTAATCATTTGCGCTTCCTGAGCTGAAGAGGATGTGAGATTCTGGGATTCTCCTCAGACGGCTCATGGATGTGTCGCCACATTGGAGACAGGAACAAGCGCTATTCAGCCAAAGTTTCATAATCAGGGAACATTTTCTAAGTGACAAGTCTCTCTGAGCGACAGGGTTTGGAAAACACTCGCTTCAGTGGGAGGAACCTTCCCGCATGTGCTCTGGTTCTGCAACGCGCTCCAAGCCAATCTCCACAACTTCAGCTCGCTGTGCACATGTTATGCGCTGACAGCGAGCTGCGCTGAGCAGTGTCCAGCTCAGATGTTCAGATGGGAATCTTTTCTTGTGTGATTTAGCAACATCTGCGATGTGCGTAGAATAAAATGTCAGTTCGTCTGCATGCGTTGGGGTAATTCTTTCTATTCTTTCTCCGTCAAAATAAACGGTCAAATACGGGAACTATCCGGTCAACACAAGCCCTGCTTTTAACTGTTTTGTTTTCTTGTGAAAATTGTTGGAAAGAGATAAAATTTAACTTGATTAACACCAGAGCCAGTGCGCCGTCATCTCTGTGACGGTAAATGAGGGAAAAACAAATTGATCGCATCCTGCACGTCTTTTAACACATTGGTCAGGATTGACGCACTTTGTTTTCATTTAGTTGGTTAAAAAAAAGTTGGGCTCGGGTCGGGCCAGAGAATCCTGAAAACCTTTTCGGACCGGGCCGGGGCTGGGGCTCCACCCCCTCGGGCCGGGCCGGACACGGGCTCAGATGTTAGGCGCCGTGCAGGGCTCTATTTGGAGTATCCAGAAATTCCCTGGAGGTGGGCTCACTGGGGGTGTGTGGGGCTGGGGGGCAGCTGCCCCGCTCTGGAGGTGCTTGGGTTGCATCTGAGATTGGCAACTGGCAGTTGTGAGTTGGGCCCCTTGGGGGGTCTTGGCGGTGGGCATGGGTTGCTGCCTGGCGGCTGCATCGCCCCTGAGTGGGTCTGAGTAGGGGCCTGGGGGCTCAGGGTGTGGGGGGCGTCCGGCCCCGTGTGGGGATCTGGGCGGAGCCTTGGGGATTGGGTCCTGACATGTATGCGGTCGGGAAGAAGGCGGGAACATGCGGCAGCACCTGGCCCAGGCTCAGGGGCCTCAGGTGGACCTTGGCTCCTCTGAAAAAATAATTCTGTCCCATCACGGGGGAGGGGGAGGTCCAGGAGGGGGAGGACCCAACTTTACCTGGATGTCCTATGTCTTACATATTCTGGAAGTTGTGCAAATACTGCTGGGGTGGGGCTGGGTTGGTGCCCTCGGACTCCGTGAGGCTCTGTGATGCTGATGCTTTGGGCCCTGGCAGGATGGGCTGGGGTCTCCATGCCCTGGGTGGCATTTTGGCAACAGAGGGACCTATTGGGGCCAGTGGGGGAGCTGGCTCCCTGGAGGGCTTAAGTCCAATCAGCCATTCCTCCCCATCCCCACACATTTCTCTCCTCCTGCTCCCTCACATCATCACACAAACATGCACATAGGATCTTGGGGATGGACAAGTCAGGCGGTGCAGGTATGGACCCCATTTCCGCATTCCTGTGGCAACCTGCCCCCCAATTTTATTTGCACCTTAAATACTTCCACCAACGACATTCCACGCAATCACACACTTTGGGCCTTGGGAGTGAGCACATTCAACAGCATTAGGCTGTGGGGGGAAGCGGGGTGGTGTGGTAGCATCAGCTGGCGTAGACCAGACGATGCTACCACTGCCTGCTCACCACAGCCATGGAATACACCTCATCAACACGTACCAACACTGTATTGGAGAAGGCGGAGGGAGACTAGGGGCCTTAGCACTCCCCTGTTGTCGCTTGGCTTCCTGGGGCTGGAGGCTAGGAGGGGGATCTAGCCATTTGGGTGGGGTCTGGGGTGGTGGGCTGCTGTGCTCAGCGTTGGGCGGGGGAGCCTGCTCATCAGCACCCCAGCAAAAAGGGTTGAAATCTGGGAACCGGTAATGGTTGTACCCTCTGTGCAGCAGCAGTACTGGGGCCAGAGTGAATAGGGTGTGTATGGGGAGCATGAGTGGGTGTTTGGTGTGCATTTTTGTAAGTCTTTGGTTGTATGTGCATGTGTGAGCATGAGGGAGGGAGTGTGTGACTGTGTTTGTGTATGACTATATGTCAGGTGGGTCTTGGACTCCTCCCCTCTTCTGGGACTTCTTGTGCTGCTATACATCTTCGTCTCCCCTCCCCCTGCCACATTTGGTGTGGAGTGCGGTGCCTTGGTCTGCCTGAGTGTTCATGGCTCCCGGGTCAGGCTTCCTGGTGGGATCTGGGTCCCTGGGCTCTGTTGGGTCCCCGGCTGGGGTGGTTGCCCTGGGTTGCTGGGTTCTGGGCTCGGTCGGCTTGGGGGTGGGAGGCTGCGGGCGGGCCTGTGGGCTTGCCACTGATATGTCCCGGGACTCTGTCGGCTGCCTGTTGCGGCCCCCCGGGGCAATCCTCTGCGCCTCTCGAGGGGGGCAGGGGCTTTTCTGGTTACAGTCTCCCTGGGGTCCCAGCACTCTGGGGCAGCTCCTGGATCTCTGGGACTTGGAGCTCCTTCCATCTCCTACGCATCCTTGGGGGGCAGATCTTTCGCCCCTCACACTCTCTATTAGACGCTCCTATAGAGAAACCTTACATAAACAAGCGCGTTTACACACACACGTGCTCACATGGTGCTCTCTTAAGTATGGACTTGGGCACGTTCAACACAAGTCTTAAGGCTGTGGTGGGCACTTAATGCACTGTGATTTATTATCGTGTTATTGTTCAGTAGTTTAACAATGTTGATTTTATATTTCCTCATCAGGTTGATGCAGTGATAGCTTGCTCTTGTTGTATTGTTGTGTGTCCCTTTTCTGCAGGTCTAGAAGCAGACTCTTGTTCATCATTGTTTATTTTTGGGGATTTTAAATTATACATATGTCAAGAATTTATTCTGATATTTTACTAATAAAAGTAAACATTAGACTGGACTGGAAACTGATGTTTGCTCCTGGTGTTTCTCAAGGTGGAGTCCATGATGGTGTCCTGACCATTGGTAAAGTCACAACTTCGGTCTACAGCCCTGACCAAAAGATCAAGGTTCCAGATGTCCTCTTCTATGATAATCCCCAGGTGATCAGACACCCCAACACAACTGTGCATTGACTCCTTCTGTCCTAGAAGTGAACCAAAACCACTAAAGTATTGCAGAGGTCATTACTTCAGCTGCGTTTATAGCACCATGCTTCAGGAGCTTATTTATACTCTTGGATCTGGTGTTAGCCGTTACCTCCTGTGGGTCTGTTCTCACAGTTACGCTGATTCCTGCCCCCGTGCCTCCTAAGGTACCTATGCTGCTATGGTAAAAGAATCAAGCCAGCTACATTCCCCACTTTAGGGCCCTCTCACACAGAACTGTAGAAGCCCTAGATGACATAGGGTGTGTCCGAATCCAGGGGTAGGATTCTTGTGAGGACGCATTGTGAGGTCAGTGACATCACAGCGCAGCAGTGAGTACTGTCCGAATTCTAGGAAACACATTCTCACATCATCAAATGCGTCCTTGTTCCACTCAAATTCCCAAGATGTGTCTGGTGTATCCTCACCGGGCAAGGACTTCCCAGCATGCATTGCGTGGCGGCCATTGGATTTTCAACAGGAAGGAGAAACGGGAGAGCAGCAACATTTAAATGTAAGTGTGGTAAAAATAAAAGGCTTAAAGCGGTTCTGTTTATAGGCATTTTTCGTTGGTATATTTGTTTTTTTAGATGACATTTTAGGCAGAAATAACCAAAAACAAGCTTGTATGTCCCGTAATTATTCCCATTTCTGTGTGTTTCTTTAGCGAACTAAGTTTCTTGTCTTTTGTTTTCGGGACAACAGAGCAAAGAAGCTCATTTATTAAGCTTAGAGGTGAAGAGTGAACCTATTTACACGTGACCACAGTAGTTCTTCTTATTTTCTGCCCTGAAAAGTACTTTTTCATTCAGGGTTTAGCACAGTTGACACGTTTTAAACAACAATTAAATTTTCTGTGTTTAGGACTGCAGGTGTCCAGGGTCAGGAGACAGTCACTATTATTATGAAGCTAATGTTATTTAGTTTTTTGTTTCAATGCGTTTATTAAAACCAATACTAACTGGTAAATCACCTGATCATTCATTTTATTGCCACTCTTATTATTAGGGTTCCAAGCCCAACGGACAGGGAACCCTATAACCCTTCTCCGCTAATACTGTATAGGCACAAGAGCCTGAAATTGCCAGGAAAAATCTGACATGGCAGTCTGATAGCAAATCCTGACCGCTACTCAGATTCGAAAATTTGGACCCCGAGTCGCCTAGGTGGCGCTATTGTGGAGGTGAAGGCGTTTCAGCTACTAGCTCCCAAACCGTAGGTCATAGTGAAAAACTTTATATGTACATGAATCTTGGATGATTCTGCATCTTTTTTTTATTGGTCATGCCCATTTCTGCCTAACCTGATTTTTTGCTAGATCGCAAAAAACGCAAAACTTAGTTTTAATCAGCTATTCGTCATTTTTCGTCGAATCAACTTCAAGCATTATACATATGATCTATGGATGAAGCTAAGTTGTTGTCACGAAGAAAAATGCGGAATTATTGAAAATTGGGCTAATGACACCATGTCAAATTCAGTGCGCTAGCTAGCACATGTGATAATTGATGATATCTTCACCATTTTTCAAGATAAAATGATGAGACTCTAGACCCTTCCAAAGTATGGGTGGTAAGCCCTATCTATGCAATTTTGTTTGGATTCACCAATAGGGAGCGCTAAAGAGTCAAAAAGTTTGTTTCAGCAAAACGGCTTGATGGATTTTCACAGAACTTGGCAGATATGTTTATCATCAGACCCCTAAGCTATATTTCGAAAATGATTAAAAAGTGGGCATGGCTTATAGGCTTTTAAAAAATTTTCGCCCTTTTACTCATGAAAAATATATATTCTGTACAGAAAGTTTCAAATTGTATCAGTCATAGTGACATCTACAATCACAGAATTTTTTTTTGAATTTTGTCCTATAGGTGGCACTGTTGTAGCCAAAAAATGTTTTTGGCATGTTTCTCCTCAATTTTTTAGTAAAAAAAAACCAAATGATCTCATCATGTATGGTCATTGAGTCAGTCAAATTTAGATGAGTATTTTAAAATTTTTTTAAACTTATGCAAATTAGTAGAAATTTGCATAGTAAGTCAAACATACTTTCGTTAACTCCTCCCGGCCGTCAAACATAATCAAATCAAAACATGGCCTGACAAGAGAGGAGGAGCGGCTGACCAAACGATATGAACGAATTTTTGATAATTCGCTTATTTTTCGAAATATGACTTTTTAAAATATTTTTTTATTGGAATGAAAAAGTTGTTTTTTTAGCATAACTTCAAAAGATTTTGACATTTTTCAAAGCTGTTCATAACCCTCATACCTAAGGTCAATTCAAGTGTATGTCTTGATTTTCAACTTGATTCAATAATAGGGGGCGCTATAAATAGGAAGAAATTATACTGCTGAACCGGCTAAATGGATCTGCACGAAACTTAGTGGTTGTCATCATTATAGAGTCTTAAGACTACGTTATCAATATGGTAATGATTGATTAATGTGGGCGTGGTTTATGATCATTTAAAATTTCAAATTTGAAAAATTTCCTAAAAATCATTATTTGCATGTAAGAGGCTAAGATTTTCAGGTTGTGTTAACTGGGTAGCCTTGAGCTTATGTCACGAAAATTGCGCTCCACGAAGAGGTTTGCGCTTTATATTTACGAAAATACATGTTTAGGCTAGCAATTGTAGCGCAAATTCTGTTATCACAATATTCTTGAAATTTGCCACAAAGTCCACTCTTAGGTGTTTTATGAAACACATAAAATGTCGTCTTAATTTGAGCTCCCCCTTGTGTTTAATTGTAGGACTTATTTTTGTTTACAGCCACTAATGCAAATATTATTTTATTGTAAGAAAAGTTTAACATTTATGATCCCAACAAAAATATAAGCACAATTCTCATCACAGAGGTAATCTTTGAATATTTTGAGATTTCTGTACAAAAGCATAGATTTTTAATGGATTTTTTTACTTATTGCCAGTTTTTCTGTACAGTTGGACAAAAAAGTAAATCATTTTTTTAGAAAGTTTTTTAGGTATACAATAAATATAAACCATTTACAACATTCCAAATGTACCTTTGGCGATCTGAGATTTTCCTACTAATTTTAGAAAGTAGCACTATTTTTTTATGAATATTTTAATTTTGTCTGTGACCCTTATAGTTATATTTACCAATTTTTCTTCAAAAAAGCTTTGGATCTACTGATTTAAAAACAGCAGCATATTATTCTGCATGTTAACTTTGCCAAGTGAGAATATTTTGGTAATTTTATGATGATTTATGTATTTTTCAGGATTTTTTAAAACATTTGGTCAGTAAATCACTAAATGAATCTCATAGTTTTTGTTGAAAATCTAATAAATCTAGAGACATTCTCAAGTATTTATGTTATTTGTAATATTCTGTTGATGTATAGATTATAGTTTGTTATTCTTTAGATCAAATATAGATTTTATAATGAAGTTTTTGTTTCGGTCAGTTTAATTGTACATTTCAATATATTTATTTTTTTGAAAAAGCATTTAATTTAGAATCAATAATATGATAACACCTGATTTCTCATGACTTCACTCATTAAATGTTCACGTTCTTTAAACAGGAAATGGTGGAATTCCATTGTAATCATGATTGAGAAGTCAGCCATGCCTGTGAAAGATACGTGTATAGGCTGTGCAAGAGGTTTAGTGACGTATCCTGAGTGATACTTTCACTGCGCCGGCTGAAGTGAGCTGACGGGGCGCCGGCTGGAGAACGTGTTTTTGGGGCGGGACTGCGTGAGGAATGGCGAAGGTGAGGGCGTGGCCGGGTGGGCGACTGGCGCTGGATGGCTTGGAACTCGTTGATAACTGCTTGCAGTTCTAGTTTAATGTTGTTTTTGAACATGTCACATGAACAGAACATGGTAAGATAGTAGGGGCACAAGATTACCTTTAATATGTGACAATTATTTATTGATCAGAACAACTATGGACCAGTTATGTACAGGACAGAGCACCGCTGACCACCTCCAAAACAGCCTCTCACCATCTGCAGCATCTTCCTCCAGGGCCACAACTTCACCAGCACTCAGGCAGATGTGCAGAATAGTGCATGCTGACCTGTAATAGAGGGGAAGAGTTTTTTTATTATTAAATTAAAAACAAACATATTACCTGCAGTAGATTTGTTCTGTTGAAAGAAAACAGGGAATAATAATATAAAAAACTACAGAAGATTTACATTTTTAGAAGGGATCTCAGCATTATTAGACTTAAGCTGAATAAACAAATGCACACTGAGAACACTTGAGTGCTCTTTTATCAACTTTAAGTTCGTTTTTAATACTTTAGACTCTTAATGCTCAATAAGAAGTTCTAAGATCCAATTAATACTAGAAAATGTCCTACTGCATTCAGCATTTTAAATGTATTTGATTATATTAATTATCTACATTTTCATACTCTGTAGTAATGTTTACATTTAACTACCAGTTCTGTAGCTTAAAACATACATGAAACTATTGAAAGTTAACATGTAATTCCTGAAAGCTTGTAGACTAAACAAAACTACTTTACCTGGAAATGGTTGTCTCTAAGTCTTAAGAACAAACGGTGGTGAAGGAGGTGAAGCTGCTGTGGCTCCTTAAACATCCCTGCTAGAGCTTTTGCTAGCTTTGCATGTTAGCTGCCATCATGGTTATTTTATTATTTATTATTTATTCTTTATTTAACCAGGAACGTCCCATCGAGACCTCATTTTTAAGGTAGTCCTGGCCAAGAGGCAGCTAAAGTTACAGTTACAAATGTTTCAGTTACACAGACATGTTATGTACAAAATTACTGAAGGCAGTTACAACACAGGGAATCTGTCTCAATGGCCCTCAGTCTGGTTTTAAATGTATTCAAGGAGATAAACTTGGTTAATTTCCAGTTTACCTGCAGCCTGTTTCATGCAGAAGGAGCAGAGGTAATGAAAGCCCTTTTGGCCAGTTCGGTGTGAGTAAATACAACACAAAGTGTGCTGGTGGTGGTCGGAGGGTCCGGTGGCGCCTGTGCTCGGCAGCCTCGCCTCTCATCTCCACCAGTGTATGAATGTGTGTGTGAATGGATGAATGATACACTGTAGTGTAAAGCGCTTTTGAGTCCTTACTCTGAGAGGCGCTATACAAGTGCGGGTCAAAGTGACAGCTGATCGTTTGTCTGTGAGAAGTTACGCTTTTCTGTAAGATGAAGTTACAGATGTAGGTGGGTAGTAATCCAAGCATGACCTTATAAATAAAAGTGTACCAATGTCCCGACCTCCTGGTGGACAAAGAAGACCATCCCACTGGAGAATACAATTCACAATGATGGGTCAGTGGTCCACAGTCAGTAATAAACTTCAGCGAGGCACGATAAACCACATCAGTCTTACCAAGACACTGTGCTGAGGCATTCATATACAAAAGGTCTCCATAACCCAGAATAGACAGAAATGTTGCAGTAACTAGTCGTTTTTTTAATTTATTTTTTATTTTTTTGGCCTCACAGGAAAAACACAGTTTATTTAGAAAAAGAAACCCGTCTGAGTTTCTACACAAGATTATCTATATGGGGCTTGAAGGAGAGGGAGTCATGGAGCCAGATATAAGGTATTTGTATGTGTGGACCACCTCTATGATGTTTCCCTCAAGAGTGGTCACTGGGGGCATCCTTAGAGTTCTTAGCTTAGTCTTGTCAGCACTGAGGACCAATTTTAACTGCAGAAGTGTTTGTTGGACCTCATTAAAATCTTTCTGTAAGAACATAACAGCTTTAGTGGGGGATGTTCCAAAACAGTAAATGATTGTGTCATCAGCGTAAAAGTGCAAATTAGCTTCCGACACATTTTGTCCTTTGTTACTAATACACCTAATGAACCAGAGGGGTCCCAAAACTGAACCCTGTGGTACTCCCTTGTGGACACTCAAAAACTCAGAGGACAACCCATCACATTCAGCACACTGAGTTCTGTCCTTCAAGTAGTCTGTGAACCATGAGATGAAATGTTCAGACAATCCCAAACAAAGAAGCTTTTGTTTAAAACAGCATGGTCTTCAGGGTCAAAGGTGTTTGCCAGATCAATAAAAGGTGAAGCACAGTACTGCTTTTTATCCAGAGCAACACGTATGTCGTTGATCAGCTTTGTAGCTGCAGTGATGGTGCTGTGCTGCTTTCTGAAACCTGATTGGTGACTTGAGAGAGAGTCTTTAATCGTTCACTTACAGGGTCTCTAGAAGCTTCACCAGGACACACAGATTAGACATTGGTCTGTAATTAGTTAATAGAGCTGGGTCACCATCTTTTAGTAAGGAGACACAAAAGCAGAATTCCTAACTGACGGTTTTTGTTTGTTTTTGATAGGAAGGTTCAAAAGAGGCTCTGCTATGAAAGCAAAAGGACCAGGCTAAGTTATAAGGTTATGTGTGTGTTCTGTTTGTGTCTACAGCACATGATGGTGATGGAGGATATGTTGAAGGACTTTTTGTTAGGAGAACACCTCCTCTTGGTGGGAAACCAGGTAAGAAAATCTTCATTCCTCAGGTTTTTGTTGTGATTTACATCTTTTCTCACTAGCCTGCCCTGTCTACAGAAGATTGGTTAGAGTTGTCCCCTTACAGGAGCGTGGACCTGTCGGTGTCTCCTGCTTTTGCTGCAGTAAAGTAGGGCACCCACTTCTGCTTTGTTTTAACACAGGGAAAATGTTCAAAGTCATCCTAAAGTCACCCTCAATCTCACTGCTGCCATCAGGACATGTGAAAGACTCCCTCAGCCACACACGAAAAACAAAATTAATACTAAAAGGTTTAAATATCTGGGAATTTGGATGTCCCTAAATTACAAGGATCTTTATAAATATAATTTTTTGCCCCTCATAGATCGATTGAAACAAGATGTTAGAGTCTGGGACATGCTACCCCTCTCTTTAAGTGGTAGAATAAACATTGTTAAGATGTCCTTTTTGCCAAGAATTCCCTATCTGTTCCAAAACATTCCTATTTACTTGACAGCATTTTTTTTCCAATCTGTTGACAATATAATTTCTGTGTTCATCTGTGCTCCGTATAAGAAGGGCCAAAGCCACCTCCACCTCCTGAGGAGGCTGAGGTCTTTCAGAGTTACTTATCATCTGCCAAAATCCTTTTATCACTCTGTGATGTCTTGTGTTACTTTCTTTTAAATATGAATATATAGTTCTCCTCTTTCTTCTTTTGAGCATAACAGTTGTAGTTATCATTACACATGTTGATATCTTGTTATTATTGCTGTTATTACATTATATTAACACACACACACACACACACACACACACACACACACACACACACACACACACAGCACACAAACACACACACACACACACACACATATATATATATATATATATATATATATATATATATATATATATATATATATATTAGTTAGTTTTTGTATTTTGTAGTAAATTTTCACCATTTTTTTTCCAGTTCAGATGAAGTTATTGTTAATAAATTTTGCTCCAATGGGACTAAAGTACTTCCTCTGTAAGTCAAATGTCCGTTTTAACGCAGGCATCAGAGCATCGCCTCCCAACGCGCAGGGGCTCATCACCTTCTGTCTTTTCCGAGGACTGCATCTTGTCGGTCATTATCACGTGACAGCGACTATTCTATGAAAGGCATAAAAAGTCACTACAGAGCAGTGAAGTCGACTAGTTGATACAACCTCTAGCGCAGAGCTCTGATCGTTGACGCGCTCCAGACAGATGTGTTCTGAGCATGGTCGCAGTAACATTCTCAAAGTGTCGCCACCTCAAAAACAAATTTAACACGCGATCGTTCATGTTTAGCTCATATCCTTTTATGTTTTCTGTCTTTTATTTGTGCCTGATGTGTTTCGCTGCTGTGGAGCGGAGCGCATCACCTGTTTGTCCTCCGGTGACGCACCTCACTGATGTGGCCGGTGCGCACTCCGCTGTTTTAGCGGTCGGTAGATCTTTTAGAACTGCAGTTCAAAGGTAACTCATGAGGTGAATATATATGAACCCAGGTAGCAGTTTCTCTTTAGGATTGAGAGGAGAAGCAGGAAGATAATAAACAGGCAGGACAGAAAAATAGTCAAATAAAAACAAGTTAGTTTTTGTACCTGGTGGTTGCAACAAACAGACACCATTGAAGGTAATCAGAAGTGAGGAACAGAAAATGAAATAATTATTTTAATGTTTAGAGCAGCAGGAACTCTGAGAGGCTGCAGGCGCATCAGTGAGTTTGCGGCCGCTGCGTGGGGGGAGGGGGGAGAGCTGAAGCAGGGGAGGGGGGAGAGGGATGAAGCAGCTGGGGAAGAGTAAAGATGCTGAAAGTACCGTTCTTAGAAGAAATGTTAACTTAGTACATGTGGGCACAATTTTAATTACTTGTCAACTTGTTTCTCCAACGTTAAGACTGCTGCACAAAAGAAAAAGACTGCTGCTCGCGTGGGCCCCCTAGTGGCTGCGAGCCCCTAGGCCTGTGCCCAGTTTGCTCGTATTATAATCCGGACTTGACTGAGTCCACTGATCTCAGGCTCAGGGGGAGAGAGGTCCAGAGTCTGGGGGCCACAGCAGCAAATGATCTGTCACCTTTGACCTTTAGCCTGGTGCTGCACAACCAGTAGGCTTTGATCACTGGACCTCAGGGACCTGGTGGGCGTGTAGAACATTATTAGAGTAGAACACAAAGAACATGTTTTTATGGCATGATTATGTATGTTACATACATTAATATTATACCGTGAATAATGTGTTGACTCTTGATTTGGAGAAAATTGAGAGTTGAACTGAAATCGTAATTTCTCCTAGAAAAAGTGCAATTGAATCTTGTCCTAAAATGGTTCAGCCCTGGTGCATAGTGCTGTTAACGGTGTAGTGATGAATATAGATTTGGTTTCAGATTCCCTCCTTGTTTGCTGCTAAGTGTGATACAAAGAAAACTTAGTGTGACGATGGTATTGTTCTTCTTCGTGTGAACCCGACAAAAGCTATTCTGAGAATAATTTGGATTTCCGCTCCAACGGCCTCCTGTTGGTTGTTTGTTTCTCCAGGGTGTGGGTAAAAACAAAATAGTGGATCGGTTTCTGCACCTTCTCAACAGGCCAAGGGAGTACCTGCAGCTCCACAGGTGAGTAAAGGTCATGTGATCATCAAAGACTCAGAAATACAACTAAATCTTGTCTCACAGTTTCCACTGGATGAAGTTGGTTCAGTTTGTACTTTGTCGCTCTATCAGACGTCTGAACCTCTCTCAGTATTTCTATTGTTGCTTAAGTGAGGAGAAAGAAAGTCTTGAGCTTCATGGTTCCTCATTGCCAGAGATGAGATGTGCTTTATCGGTCCCAGAACTGGGAAGCAACTGGGCAGCAGCAGCACACAAAACAACAGATAAATAGATACTCTACATAACCTAAAATATTAGATATCTAATTATTATATAACTGTTGTGGTGGTGATTCTCGACTAGCTTTACTTTAGCCAGTGTGGAGCTGGACAGACAAAGGTAGGGACTCCCTGGCCTGAGCACCCTGACTGTTGTGAAGAGTCCCATATTTTTGTCACTCGTGTCAGAGCTTAAAAATCATATGTTGTTTTGATGCATCCTGTAACTGGGATGGCTACAGATAATAACTCACCATTCAGTGTTACAGGTAACTAGATCAGCTATGTGTATCAGTGTCTTAGAAAAGATGTGATGGCTGGGATCAGAAACTCATCTGGCTGAATTACGGATGTTGAATTAGTTATCAAATAAATGACAACCCATCCGATGCCAGTGTGAAGAGCCTACGTTAGCAGCAGTGGAGTAGGAGTACATGGGAGATCCTGCCGGCAGCAAAGTTGGCTCGACACAGATGGTGACTTGTTAGATTCAAAGGTCATAGGCCCCTCAAATCTGCACAGCGGGTCAGTGAGACACTCCCCTGGGTGACTAGCTGAAAGCTGGTGGGTTGTTTTGTTTCTGATGCAGCTTTGCAGGTTAAAACAAATAATGTACTAATTGGTGACCTCTGACCATGCCTTTCCAACGCTACATAGGACCTATTATTAAAAAACACTTTCATTTTAGCCATCACAGCTCAAACTGACTCATGACAGACGGTACCGCTGGCTAACGCCTTGCACATAACTTTAGGTCACGAGGTCAAACAATAATTTCTGATAGGGCAATGGCGACTGGAGAGATGCTCCAATCACTGTTTCGCTGCAGCCAGGTTCCTCTCAGGTAAGGGTGGGATGGCTTGTTAGTACTAAAATAGCATACATGTGTTTACTATGTCTGGTCTGATTAACCTCAAAAAGAAAAAAACATGAATCCCAAAAGAATCGATCAGTTCCTATTTTTACCATTTAAACTTCTTCCCTACATGTTGAGATCACTGGGCAGTTGTGAAAGACCTGAACAGAAGTTTGCTTGTGGTTTGTTAACAGTGTCACCTCTCTTCTGTTTGTTCCTCCAGAGACACAACGGTCCAGACTCTAACCCTGCAGCCCTCGCTGAGGGACGGCGTTATTGTGTACGAAGACTCTCCTCTGGTCAGTCTGAATGGTTGCACCTGCTCTTAGAGCCAGAAGAGATGTTTTCAGATCAGACAAATCAGCACAGACAACTGATTTTCTGGAAACTTGAGTCTTCTACTTTGGCAGCCTGTGTGAGATGTATCATCAGGAGCATGTGTCCATGGGAACGTCCTAAATGTGGTTTGTAAGAACAAATATACAACAGTGTCTATGAATGTTTGGTGAATGAGGGCCCTGGACACTACACTGCTCATTAGGGACAACAGTAGTCATAAGGATGCCAGAGAATGCTGCTGTTGTGTCCTTGGGCAAGACATTTAACCTGCCTTGGCTGCTGGTGGTGGTCGGAGGAACCTGCGGCGTCCGTGTTTGGCAGACCTCGCCTCTGTCAATGCGTCCCAGGCCAGCTGCGTCTACATTATAGCTCGTCCTCATCAGTGTGTGAATGGGTTGTGGAACCTGAAGAAGGTGCTATACAAATAAAGGCCATTTACCATTAGAATGGACCAGGCCCTGGATATACAGGGACCTCATTCATCAGTTGTACTTATGCGCAGATCTGTGCACAATTGGTGCGTAGGAACTGATAAAAGCACTGTGCTATTCATCCTTTTGTACTGGTGCTTGGAAATGTTCCAAATATAAGAAAATCTCACCATGGGTACGAGCAGCATCTAGTGGTAGAACGGGAGAAACACTATACTGAAGTTCTCAGTTGTCCATGCATGTTCCTCATCCACAGATTATTTGACTTGATAAATAATCACCAGCCACCTCCAGGTTTTCACCATGTTACTAAACAAAGAGTTAATGTGGTGTTTAGGTCTTCAGCACATCTACACATGCTGTGTTTGTGTGTTCAGGTGAAAGCCGTGAAGCTGGGACATGTCCTTGTGGTGGACGAGGCCGACAAAGCTCCCACTAATGTCACCTGCATCCTCAAAGCCCTGGTGGAGAGCGGAGAGATGATCTTGGCTGATGGTCGCAGGATCGTCTCAGGTACATCTCTCTGACCCTACTGTGCACTGGAAGCATCAGCGGCGTGGAACGGCAGCAAAATGGCTCTGCGATAGTCAGACGCGTCCCAGAAGCCGCTAAAGATAGGATCGGGTTCTGTTTTTGCCGCGAGCCGTTTCCGAGATGCGTGAATTGCTGCAGCTAGCATAGGGCTAGACAGGAAATCGCACACGCTTTCAGTGTAAAATCACCGGTCATTTTCTAAATGACTGCAGCGATATTTCATATATATGAAGCTTACGTGTGACCCAACAGCTTGTTTACTCGCAGCATCATTCCAGAAGTGCAGTGGCGTGTTTTCATGGTTTTGATCCTGGCAGTGGAGAGAGCAACATCATACATGACATCAAACAGCGATGATGAGATTTTCTTTGTTTTGGCTTAATGGCAGAATGCATAAACAAACCGTAACTATTGGAGTCTCAAACGGTCGTGTAAGCTTGTGAGGAGGTCGGTGGAAGTCTGGAGGGATTTTGTGAACCTGCGAGCCAAGCGAGAAGCACAACAGAGAAGCCGCTTTGCTGCTGAGACTCTCCTGGCGTGCACTCCAGTGCAAGTGAACCATTCCTGTCACGTTGCAGGTTAGGAGGAGGTTGTTAGGACCCAAGATGCAGATTGCCCCAGATGACACGAGGCAGGAGCGGTTTAAAAGTTAATCCTTTTATTTAGGATGATGAACGAAAAAAAAATCCAAAAAGGGCAGCAGGTGTGTGGAGAGAGAACCAGGTGAAAGCAATTAACTAATCAGCGAGGAAACTAACATGACCTAACCCCCGCTTTCCACGGGAGCCGTCAGCAGCACGTTACTGCAGCAGCACGTCATAGCTGCTGATAGGAACCGCTGTGGTCAGCAGAACCTTTTCCACTGGAGCCGTCAGCAGCGCGAGTCGGCCGCATCTCAGGAGCAGCATGTCGCGGCCTTTACGCGCCGGTTCTATTTTCTACGCGCGACGCCTCTGAAACGGGTCAAGTTCGACATTTTTGGGGAAGGAAAGACAGGAAATCGAACGCGGAAATGGAGAGAAGCTACCGAGATTTTCAGAATAAAGAACGTACTGCTTTCCGGTTGCTTTACTTTTAAAAAAGGTTACTAACTGTGCATCCCCAGGGGCAGATTTAGCAATTTGGGGGCCCAAGGCGAACACAGACATGGGGCCCCTTACACTAAATTTTCGACAATCTTACCTTTAACTGGATTTGCGAAACTCTACCCTCTTCTGACATGAGTTATTTTCCCTTTTTATTAGTACTCCTGCTTTCTTTTTTCTGTCAGCGCTCCTGTGCTTTAGCCTTAGTTATTTTTTTTCTATTTTCCATTTTGGTCTGTTTTCCTCCCTTTAAACATTTTCCATTGTCTTTCTTTTCTGCTTCCTTTTGATGTTTACATCGAAAAACAACGTCACTTTCAGAAGTGAAGATAAAAGCTTTTATGAAGCGAGCTGCTTCTTTCTCTTATTGGAGCCACTAGGATAACTTCATGTCACGCTTAATGTTTTGACTATCGCTTTGAGTTTGTTACGAATGCTCCCGCCTCTCTTCATATTCTTTTTTTATGGTCTTATGGCACTTGGCAAACAACAATTTGGTGCATTACCGCCACCAACTGGATTGGAGTGGAATGACTACCAATCACTTCCTGTTTGTGCATCGCAGTCTTAATAACCCTCTTATGACCATAATTATAACAGGGCCGCCTGATATTTTTTTTTAATCTCATGGCTGTAAAATTGTAATAAAAAGTGCAAAGTGTGTGTAACTCTTCTCCTTTTTTCAGAACAACCTCAGCTTTCAGTGTATGGTTTGTATTTCCAAACCACTATAACATTTCACAAAAAGAAACGTGAAGCCACTTCTCCTCCAGCTTCACTGGCCGCCAGTCAACTTCAGGGTTCATTTCTAGATCCTGGTTCTGGTCTATAGGGCCTTACATGGACAAGCACCATCATACATTGGTGATCTTCTTAGTCCCTACACCCCCAGCAGGTCCCTGAGGTCCGGTGACCAAAGCCTACTGGTTGTGCAGCACCAGGCTAAAGACCAAAGGTGACAGATCATCTGCTGCTGTGGCCCCCAGACTCTGGACCTCTCTCCCCCTGAGATCAGTGGACTCAGTGGTCTCCTTTAAAAAGCAGCTGAAGACTCACTTGTTCAAGCTGGCTTTTGTATGACCTTCTTCACCACTCTCTCTTTATTCTGCTCTCCCCACCTATTCCACCTTCCTCACTGATTTCCCTCTTTCCTATTCACTCTCTCTCTTTCTTAACATTTTTTCTTTTAAATCCCAATTGCCTATTTTTGCTCATTTTAAATATATTTTTAAACATTTTCTAAATGCTTTTTTATATTTATATTTTTGTTTTTGTGAAGCGCCTCGTGATTTTTATCTTGACAGGCGCTATAGAAATGATATTTTCTTCTTCTTCTTCTATTTAGAATGTATTTCTATTACAGCCTTTAAAAAATCAGCTTAAAATTGAAAAAAGCAAAAAACGGATTTGAATTTTTTACAGTTATTACTGAACAGGAACTTCAAAATGACTGGGCAAACAATTTAAACTTTGAACTGAAATGTATCTATTCTTAAAAAAGTTTGAACCGGTATCTTTTTTAGCAGTTTTTTAGACCATTTATTTTTGTAAACTTTCAGACGTTTTTATTTGATGTGGTAGACCTTGAAGCAGCTTCTCTCCAGCAGCAGGCAGAGTCCTGCACACCTCACACTGCCATGGGGTGCTTCTCTGGCACACCGTGCACTGCTTTACAGAAAACTTTTGTTTTAGCAAAAATAATTATTTATTGTGAAAAGATAAATAATGCTGGAATGAAGCTGAATCTTACAATTAGTAAATAGTTGAGGGTTGTTCAAATAAAAAAATAAAAAATAAAGACTGAACAAACGTTCATATCCTGGTTCACTGGAGATCTGTCCTTCTTCATGGTCACTGTCTTCAGATATAAGCCTTCTGGGACACCTAATGGATCGTGTTGATTTTCTTTGAGGCATTTCCATAATTTCATGCTGGCTTTTTATGCTGATTAGCTTCCCCGTTCCGTTATCCGCTTTCACCGCGGCGCTGTGCTCCGTTTCAATCAGGCTGTACAGCAGGATTTCCCCTCGTAGCGATATTTCCATAACTCCGATTGCTTCATGCTATAGATCGTTGGAAAGCTGCTTTTATGTACTTTTAGGAATCGTTGGAATTTCCTGGATCTGATCAGCCATTCAAAAGTTATAAAGCATTTTGGATGACAAACTCAGCACGTCTCTTAATCTGTGTTGTGATTCGGTGCGCTCAAGACAGGGAATCCCGGTGGCTACCGTAATGTATTGTATATGCACGGAAAGCCCCGTTTTTAATCTTTTCAGCACTTTTGGAATTTTACAGATATCTTGAACGGTTCAGGAATTATGGTAATGAGAAGTGCGCATGTCCAATCCCGTCTGCGGCCACAGGTTGGTAATAAGAATATTGTGGCATTAACAGAGGGGTGCTGGCGGTCAGGGCTAGGGGGCCCCCCAACACAAGGGGGCCCCAGGCGGCTGCCTACCTATGCCTAATGGTAAAACCGCCTCTGTGCGTCCCTGTGAGAAGTTATCACCTAGCTAGCGGTCTCCTTTGTTTTTCAGGTCCGTATTGGCGATTATAAAACGGACAGAACATAAAACACAAACCATGTTGTAATTTTCTCCTGCTTGTTGTTGTCGTGCTCGGTCGGTGACAGCTGCTCCCCTGCTGCTTCGCGTCTCGTGGGAAGGGCCAAGCAGCAGCTTACGCGAGCAAGACGTGCTGCTGCAGTAACGTGCTGCTGACGGCTCCCGTGGAAACCGGGGGTAAGAGTAAAGAGTAAAAAACCTAAAGATGAGCCAGCAAAATAAACTAATATTCTAGGTGGAAGGGAAACTACAAAAACATGTGGAAAAAACACTCTAAAGAGACTAATAAAATGAGAAGCTGAACCTGTAAAAAACTGCAGAGGGGTGACTGGGGGAGACTGAAGGAACACAGGACCTGGGACGGAATAACTGGAGGGCTGAAGACCAGGGGACACATGAGGAACACAAAGAGACACATAAGGGGGATTCTTAGGGGGGAATGGAGCACACAAGGAGACACATGAGGGAGACGCAGACACAGACCATGACAGTTCCATGCTGCTGATGCTTTCCGTGTGCAGCCGGGTTAGACAGGTCCACTAGATGGAACTGTGGAGGCTCTGAGGCCATTGACGTATTCTAAAGCCTTTTCTGACTGGTACCAGGTGGCCTCAGATCCTATCTACATCCAGAGGAATGTTAACAGAACCTGGCCTTAGGTTTTAATGGAAGCATTTGTTCTACAGATCCAGGTGAGGCTGAGGGGAGACCCGGTACCATCTGCATGCACCCAGACTTCAGGATGCTGGTCCTTGCTAACAGACCCGGGTTCCCCTTCCTTGGAAATGACTTCTTTGGATCATTAGGTACACGCACACGCACACGCACACACACACACACACACACACACACACACACACACACACACACACACACACACACACACACACACACACACACGCACAACATCCCATTTATTGCAGGCGTTGTGTCCTTGGGCTAGACTCCTAACCTGCCTGAGATCGTGGATACAAGCAGCCTAAATGAGTTTTCTCCACGGGGCGGCTGGGCTCTCCCTTACAGATAGAGTGAGAAGCTTGGTCGTTGAGGCAAACTCGGAGTAGATCTGCTGCTGCTCCACACTGAGAGGAGCCATTTGAGGTGGCTTGGACATCTAGTTAGGATTCCTCACGGACGCTTCCCTTGTGAGGTTTTACGGGCACGTCAAACCAAGAGGAGACCAAAGGTAGACTCCGGACACGCTAGAGGGACTATGGCTCTTGGCTGGCCCGGGAATACCTTGGAATTCCCCCTGAAGAGCTGGCCCAAGTGGCTGGGGAGAGGAAAGTCTGGGCCTCCCTGCAACCCGACTCCGGAAAAGCAGAAGAGAATGATGGATCGATGATAGTGTTGGTTTTAATCCAGCGTTTTCTGCTGTGAACTCTCTAACCGGTGACTTCTGTGTGTTCTAAGGAGCTATATTTAGCTGCCGGGCTGTGGACAACCCAAAGCCTCAGGCTGAGCTGGCCATGCTGAAGCAGTACGGACCGGATGTTCCTGATGCCACGCTGCACAAACTGGTGGCTGCGTTTGGAGAGCTGAGGTCCATGGCTGATCAGGGAACCATCTACTACCCCTACTCCACCAGAGAAGTGGTCAACATTGTCAAACACCTCCAGGTAACCAACCCCCACCCAACCCTCACCTCCCGGGAATCTCCACCCACACCTGCAAGAGACACAAAGCATCTAACCGCCGGATCAAAGCCTACATAAACATAAACTAGAGGCTCACAGTTCATCTGGTTTAACTAGGCGGTGTAATAATAATAATAATGCATTGAACTTATATAGCGCTTTTCTAGACACCCAAAGACGCTTTTCACACTCACATTCACACACTGCTAGTGATGGTAAGCTACTTGTAGCCACAGCCGCCCTGGGACGGTCTGACAGAGGCGAGGCTGCCATGTGGCGCTGTCGGCCCCTCTGACCACCACTAACACAGGCAAGTTGGGTGAAGTGTCTTGCCCAAGGACACAACAGCAGGATACCCCTGGCGGGAGCTGGAATCGAACCCATGACTCTCCGATCATGAGGCAACCCGCTCTACCACCTGAGCTACTGCTGCCCCTGGTGTACAGCCCTTATTAGTCTTGGCATCTAACATAGATGTAACGACCTCTAGAGAACCTTCACAATAAGAGCCCTGCCTAAATCAGATTACACTCATAGTGTTTGGATGCTGCTGCAGTGATGTCTAGTGACATAGCCAGACTAAATGCTGGGAGCATGATGCTTTTATCCTGCTGAACATTATCAGTCTGTTATACAAGAACGTGGTTGTGCTTGGTGAGGAGCTCCATGGTAATGTGAGAGAGTAAAATAATTAAAGATAAGACTTTATTGGTCCCACGGAGGGGAAATGTGTGCGTTACCACATCCCAGGACAGGTGGCAAAGGAGTACAAACATGACCAAGAATGCAAAAATAAAATAAGAAAAAACACTTTATACCACACTAGTTCCTATCTAGACACATACACGTTAAGCTTTGTACAGCCTGACACCAGTAATGCTGCTGGTTCTACTGGTTCCAGTTGGTCAGAGAGCAGCTGTGATAAATAATCATGGTCCTGAATTTAATTTCATTTAAATTCTATCCACCAAATTTGCTTTTCAGGCAGTCTATAACTGTAATGCTGCAGTGGGCAATGTGGTAAAAATACATCACAAATAGGGATGTCCCCATCCGATCACATACTTCCTGATCCGGACTCGGATACTGGGTTCAAATTACAGGAGAGCAACTTGGATTTCCTTAAAGGTTGTCAGGCTCCCCTGATGCACTTAACTTACAAACCCAGAAGGAGCACAAAAGAGATCCAGTTTCTACCTTTATTATATTATTTATATGGACTCAGCGTAGCGGGGATTCTTCTGGGCAGAGATGCAGAGAGCAGCAGGCAGACCGCTGATTATTCATGAACTACAGCTGCGTTCTGCACACGGCCACAGTAAGTTTCTAAGTGGCGTCACCAAAAAATATATAATTAACTCACAGTCATTCGTGTCCGTTCATTTTCTCTCTGGTAAGTTCTGTCTGTATTTGAGCATGACGTGCGGATGCGCTCGCACTGCAGCGCTCGTCATTGGCGCAGCCGGGCAGCGCGGCGCGCACTCCGCTTTTTTAGCAGTCAATAGATCAATTTGATCTGCTAGTTAAAAAGTTACTTGTGAGGTGAAAAAGAAGGAAGCAGGCAGGGGTTTTTCTGGAGGTCTGGGAGATGCAGGAAGATCAGAGACAGACAGGACAGGAAGACAGGAAAATAAAAACCAAGAAAACAAAACAAAGTTCTTAAAAAATAAAATGTAGGTAGATTTATCCCACTACACGTTTGTACCTGTAGAAAGCAATAATTTGTCAGCATGTAGTATTTATATAGTTGATACTATTCAGATCATCTTCTAAACTCCGTCCCATGCCCAGGGGCGTATCTAAGCATTTTGGGGGCCGAGGCAAAATAGACCCCTGCCAGGTATTTTAAGTTGAAGTGCTATCTGATTTTATATTAGACTTTTTATATTTGCAATAAAGTCCAAAAGTGAAGAATTTGTTATTTATTACTTGATTGTTCAAGCTACCTCACAGAAGTGATCTGTTGTTAAAAATTAAAATTAAACGTAATTAAATAAAAAATAAGGATCATTCTGGAACTGTTTCTTATTTTTCTTTATTTATTTTTTTATGTATCAAAAGTAAGATCGGGACTCGGTATCGGCAGATTCTCAAAATCAAATGACTCTGACTCGAGGGCAAAAACACCTGATCGGGACATCCCTAATCACAATATTAATTTATAATCTGTAAGCGGCTGAAAATGGATGAATGGATGGACTTTTAAGTGAGATTAGAAGATATCAGAACATAATTTTTGATTTTTAAACAGTTGTTTTCAAATGCTGATCATGTCATCAAACATTGTGTTAGATAAATCGGGTTATTTAGTACTATAACCTACATACAAGAAATGAATTTAAATTTAATTAAATTCAGTTTGTTTAATAAGCGCCAAACCACGTTGTCTCAAGTCACTTCAGCAAGTAAACATTCCAATACAGGTCAGGTCATTAAGCCAATCAGTAAAAAGTTTCCTATATAAGGAACCCAGCAGGTTGGATCGAGTCACTGACTAGTGTCAGAGTCTTTACAGCAATCCTCATACTAAGCAAGCATGTAGTGACAGTGGAGAGGAAAACTCCCTTTTAACAGGAAGAAACCTCCAGAGGATATTCTTCTGGCACCTGGAGAGTACAGACTCTTCTCTTTTTCTCCCTTATCTTATTTTTCTTAAGGCTCTTGTCCTTTCTGCCTACAGAGCGCTTCTCTTCATTCTTCCTGAAAACACAATTTTTATTAAATCATGGATTTGGTTAACTGGTCATCTAACACGACTGACAAGATTGTTTTCAACAATGAGAACGGAGCAGGGGGCTCCAACTTGTCTGGATGGAACGCACCCCGTGGGGTATATATTGGATTCCTGGAAGGAGTGGAACATTATATGCCTTTCCCAGCTGTCCATGAAGGACATCAAAGATGTATGGATTTTCCGGCTGATAATTACTGGATTTCTTCTAATTGGACTGGGAGAATTTCTGGTATTTTGGGAAGTTGGGAAGTTGGGGGCGATTGGAGTGCAACCCGTACCCATGGAAAGTCTCTGCCGTGTGTAAACTCCTCAGATTGGGACGCTGCTTTACGTGAATCCCAACTAAGTAGATGTTCTAGCTGTGATCCCAGTGTTAGTGCGCATAATGGATGTGATCTTGGAGAAAGTCACTGCACAGTATGAGCAAGCTTAAACCCAATAATTAGGTTTACTGAGAGACTGGAATGATCAGTTAAAAACAGAAAGGTCGAGAAAAAATGATCTAATTTGACCCTCAAAATGACCCTGTAAAGAAGTTGTCAGAACTACAACTCTGTAGTTAAGGCCAGGAAGTTAAAGTGGAAGTAAAGCAAGTCTTCATATCATCCAGCATATCATCGTCAGAACTTGATGGTCATTTTTTGCAGTGTTTGCCAACCCTGGTCCTCAGGGCACACTGTCCTACATGTTTCCATGTCTCTATTACAGCACACCTGATTTACATCAACTCCTCAGGAGGACATCAAGTGCACCAGGTAACTGTTAATCAGGGTCGAGGAGGGATAGGAAGAGGGTTGAGGAGACCAGAGGGATGTTGATTGCCACTCTTACCTCTGGCACAGATGTGGCAAGCTGCGACGTAGCTCTTGACATCTGCATAGAGGGATGGCCACCAAAACATGCGGTGGAGAAGGGTAACCGCATGCTCCACACCAGGGTGCATGGAAAAACGCACTTTGTGGGCCCAGTGGATAAAGGGACCTTTGACCTGGTTGGGGTCATAGTGAGCCTGGTGAGGTGGACCATTATATGAACCTGGGTCATTTTTGAAGGGCTTGCAGTACTTGTGAGCGAATGTCCCAGGCGAGGGCCCCAATGATGCATGAGGAGGGAATGATGGTGGTGAGTTAAGGTTTGTTGTCGGAGAGAATTGTTGGGAAAGGGCGTCTGGTTTAGTATTTTTGGCTCCGGGTCTATAAGAGATGATGAAAACGTAAAAAGAACCAAGTTCAATGGTATTGCCTGTGGTTGAGTCTTTGCGTTCTTGAGATAAGCCAGGTTCCTATGATTTGTCCATATCACCACTGGATGCTCTGCCCCTTCGAGCCAGTGTCTCCAATCCTCCAGAGCGAGTTTGATTGCAAGGAGTTCTCTGTTTCCAACATCATAATTGTGTTCAGCAGGAGAGAGGCATCTGGAGAAAAAGGCACAGGGGTGGAGAGTGTGGTCGTTAGGGGAAACCTGAGAGAGCATGGCTCCTACCCCGGTGTCCGAAGCATCAACCTCAACGGTGAACTGTCTGGAGGAATCAGGTCGAGTGAACACTGAGAAGTGGGTGAACCTGTCCTTGAGCTGAGAGAATGCGACTTGAGCCCGACTGGTCCACACAAACGGTCTAGAAACAGAGGTCAATCTGATTAAAGGTGCTGCAGTTTGTTGTTATGGATAAAGTGACGATAGAAGTTTGCAAAACCAAGGAACCGTTGAAGCTGTTTCCGGTGGTGGGTGTTGGTCACTCCAGGACTGCTTGGATCTTTTCAGGGTCTACCCTCAACCGCCCGCCCTCCAATATGAATCCTAGAAACTTTCCTGAAGACACGTGGAAGTTACACTTCTCAGCCTTAACATAAAGCCTGTTTTGCAGAAGGTGCTTGTTGTGCTTGCTTCTTGTGCTCTGTGGGATCTTTAGAAAAAAATACGGATGTCATTGAGATATACTGAAACAAAATAATTGATGTAGTCACCTAGTTCAGAATTGATGAGAGTCTGGCAGATGGCTGGTGCGTTGGTCAGACCAGAGGGCATCACAAGGTACTCAAAGTGACCGAGGGGTGTCTTGAAAGCTGTCTTCCACTCATCATCCTGCTTGATCCTGACCAGCTGGTATGCATTCCGGAGGTCCAGCCTCATAAAAATGGTGGCATTCTGGACCAGCTCGAAGGTGGAAGAAAGCAAAGGTAGTGCATATTTACTTTTCACAGTAATGAGATTAAGCCCTCTGTGATCAATACATGGCCTTAGTGTTCCGTCTTTCTTAGGGACAAAAAGAATCTTGCTCCTAGGGGGACGTAGAAGGGCAAATAGTACCAGCATCCAGACTTTCTGTAATATACCTTTCCATAAGTTCCCTCTCTGGTTTGGAGAGGCTGTAAAGGCGGCTGGAAGGGAGAGTAGCCCCAGGAACCAAGTCAATGCTACAGTCGAAAGGACAATGAGGTGGTCAAGAGGATGCTCGATCCTTACTGAAGACTTGTTTCAGGTCATGGTAGACCTCTGTCAACTCGATGAGGTCTGGGTGCTCCGGTGGTCCTAATGGCCAGCTGACTACATCAGTGACTAATCTTGGTGTTAAACTGGATAGCGCCCTTAGTTTTGATACCCACATCAATGGAGTGATCTCCTCCTCCTTTTTCCACCTTTGTCGGCTGGCAAAGATCAAACCATTTTTGTCACGTAATGATCTTGAGAAGGTAGTCCATGCTTTTATTACGGTGCGATTGGATTACTGCAACTCTGTTTTATTCGGTGTGAGCAAGGGCTCAATAGCCGGGTTACAAATGGTGCAGAATACGGCTGCCAGATTTTTAGAGGGCAGGCGCAAGTATGACCACATTACTCCTGTCCTCGCTGCGCTTCATTGGCTGCCCATTGATGTAAGGATTTGTTTTAAAATACTCTTATTGGTTTTTAAAATGTTAAATGGTTTGGACCCTCCTTACTTGGTGTCACTGCTTCAACCGTACACCCCTGCACGGTCACTCCGCTCAAAGAACCTCATGCTCCTCTCGGTCCCTAGAACGCGCCTAAAGACATGTGGTGATAGGGCCTTTGCTGTGGCAGGTCCTAAGCTTTGGAGCGAGCTTCCTCTCAGCATAAGGGCCTCCACCTCTGTTGCGGTTTTTAAGGCAAGGCTAAAAACCTACTTTTATGATCTGTCTTTTAATCTTTCTAACTAGTTTTATTGTTTTACTTATAGCGATCTGTGTACTCACGGTATTTGTATCTGTATCTTGTGATACAATGTTTTTATTTTCTGGACTTAATGTTTTATGTTTTTACTTGATCAGTGTAGCGCCTTAGTGGCATCTTTTTGCCTGTAAGGCGTGATTTACAAATAAAGTTGAGTTGAGTTGAGTCTTCTAGCCTCATCATTGCGGCAAGAGAGGGCTGATTTCAAGCACCCCTCTTGACAACAGGGACTCCAGGATTCTAGACTTGGATTGCCAGTTTATGTGGGGGTTATGGATGGATAGCCATGAATGACCTAGAACTAATGGTGACTGATGGGAGGGAAAGACAAAAAATGACAATACTTCCATATGGTTGCCTGATACTCTGAGGGTAAGAGGGGCAGCACGGTGTGTAATAGTAGTGAGGGAGTTACCGTCCAATGAGGACACAGGGAGAGGTGTGGGGAGTGGAATGGTGGGGACTTCTAGCTGTTTTACCAGGTCAACATCCATGAGGCTCTGTTCACAACCTGAAGCAACAAGAGCATCACAGTGCAGAGTGTGTTGGTTGAAGACTAATGTGCAGGGAAAAGAGCAACGAGATGTCTTACTATCAGGGAATCCGCCCATCAGTAGTCTCACCTCTACTGATGGGCCTTGACTTTTGACAAAGACAGGCAGCTAGCTACAAAGTGTCCAGGTTTTCTACAATATAAGCAGAAACCTGACCTTCTATGCTGTAGCTTCTCCTCCGGTCTAAGCTGGGTCCGACTAAGCTCCATAGGTTCCTCAGTGGAGGCCTGGGCAGTAGAGCCCTGCACGGGCCTAAAATCTGAGCCCGTGTTCGGCCCGGCCCGAGGGGGTGGAGCCCCAGCCCGCCCTGGCCCGAAAAGGTTTTCAGGATTCTCTGGCCCGGCCCGAGCCCAAGCCCGACTTTTTTTAACCAACTAAATGAAAACAAAGTGCTTCAATCCTGACCAATGTGTTAAAAGATGTGCAGGATCCGATCGTCGCAGAAGCGCATGCGGGAAGCTTCCTCCCACTGAAGCGAGTGCTTTCCAAACCCTGTCACTCAGAGAGACATGTCACTTAGAAAATGTTCCCTGATTATGAAACTTTGGCTGAATAGCGCTTGTTCCTGTCTCCAATGTGCGACACATCCAGGAGCCGTCTGAGGAGAATCCCAGAATCTCACATCCTCTTCAGCTCATAAGCGCATATGATTACGCACAAGCGTGACCCAACCCGGTCTCACAGTAAGACCGGGTTGGAACTGTTCAGGTTTACGCAGACAATCTTCACATAGAATTGACTTACAGATGTAAAATTAATTTAGTAAAATATAAAGCATTTTATTTAAATATCCATTCATTATTTTACAAGCATAGAGAGCCGCATCAGATGGATGGAAGAGCCGCATCAGATGGATGGAAGAGCTGCGGGTTGCCGATCCTTGCTCTAGTTCAAAATATCATTAAAATTCCAAAAGTGCTGAAAAGATTAAAAATGGGGCTTTCCGTGCACATACAATACATTACGGTAGCCACCGGGATCCCCTGTCTTGAGCGCAACAAACCACAACACAGATTCAGAGACGTGCGAGTTTGTCATCCAAAATGCTCCGTTTTATAACTTTTGAATGGCTGATCAGATTCAAATAATTCTAACGGTTTCTAAAAGTACATGAAAGCATCTTTCCAACGATCTATAGCATGAAGCAATCAGAGTTAGAGAAAATATTGCTACGAGGGGAAATCCTGCTGTACAGCCTGATTGAAACGGAGCGCAGCGCTGTGGTGAAAGCGGATAACCTATAAAATGACATGTTGAGGACGCAAACTCAATACATCTCTTTTATTGTGAGGTAATAATTTCTCAGAGTTTTGCGGTTGCGGGCGGGAGTAGACATGTACGCTGCAGGTGCGGGCGGGAGTGCAACACACACGTTGCGGTTGCAGGCTGTAATGGTCAGAAACTCAGCGGGAGCGGAGCGGGATGAAGAAAACAGTCCCGCGCAGGGCTCTACTGCTGCGTTTAAGTGTTTTAATTTTTTAAATGATTTCGATTAAAAATAAAGGCGCCCGGCCCGGCCCGTGTCCGAGGTAATTACACAGTCGTTGGCCCGAAGCCCGGCCCTCGGGCCGTCGGGCCGGGCCGACCCGAGGGCCTAGGGCTTCAGTGCAGGGCTCTACTGGGCAGCAACCTGAGGAGGAGCAAGAGACTGGGAGAGGGGATTAGTTGGTCTGTACCTGGATTCCTTTCACGGTGTCATTTATCAGTCTGCATGGCCAGGGATATGAGATCATTTAAAGATGCAGGTTCCGGGCAGAGCGCCAGCTGGTCCTAGATCTTATCATTCAGGGCCTTGGTGAAAGCTCCCTTTAACGCCTCCTCATTCCAGTTAGAGGAAGCTGCAATAGTTCTGACATCTAAAGCAAAACCTGCAACTGGTTTCCCTTCTTGTGAGAGGCTGAGAAGTGTAGCAATTAAAACATATTATGACCAATAAGATGTGATATTCCAAACAAATATGAAATATCAATCTGATTGTTCTTTGAATGTTTAATCAGAAGATTCTAGGGTTCTTTGCCTCTTTAGGGACCATAAACACACTTCGTTTTAATGCAGACAGAGTCAGTATGTAGTTTATAAAATGAATTTAAATCTTTTTCCTAAACTAATCATTTATAAATGACATATATGAATAATGAGATGTTGTAGCAACAGTTCTTTGTATCTGAGAGAAATTGTGAAATCTGGGTGTAAAAGAATTTGTTGTTATAAACTAGAGTTAGTTATTGATAAAAACCTCATCAGACACCAGTATGCAGGTCTACGATACGCTGGTATGAGTTGCTCCTGGCGGTCTGGAGGGTTGCGGCCAGAGTGGTGAGGTCACTGGATGTCGAAACCACAATGCTCAGAGATTAGTAGCTTCCTCTGAGTTCAGCTTCCCCGGCCATGAGATACAACCCGGGGTTTGCAGGTTAGGTGTCCAAAGTGGATGTCTGAGGGTTGAAGTAGGTCTGAAAAGCGGTTGTGTCTGTAATCACTTGCAGCGTCGCAGAAAGGTTTTGACTTAAAGTCAAAGGAGATTGTTTCAAAAGAGGCTTCTTTCCCGATTTGGCCGAATCGGGGGTCAGCTGTAAACTGAATTCATCCTTTGTAAGTTCTTGCTGTGTTTGTCTTTGATTTTGAGCGTCAGTTCTGAAGATGTTTGCAGCCGCAAACAAAACGTCAGTGAAGTAAAGAAAAACCTTATTCGTGCTTAAAAAAGAACCAAAAATGGAATTTGGAAACTGAATTAATCGGGAAGTAATTCTTGTTTTATTAAACTACTTTGTTATGAGTTCTTGCCAAGTTTGGCCAATCAGAATTTGACACGTTTCTGAGTATTTACCAACATCCCTCAGAAAGCCACGCCCGTGAGCAAAGATTTAACCTACAGTAAACAGGAAGTGGAAAGGCTGCAGATAGATGAATAGAATAGAAAATCCCTTTATTGTTCCTCAGTGGGGAAAGCTAGACGTCACAGCAGCGATGACACGTATTACAGGAGATAAAAGGAGAATAAAACATGAATAAACAAGAAAACATAAATGCTGAATAGATTTTTAAAATGCTGAATATACCACAAGTAATGAATACCACTGATGCGTTTTATTTAAAACTGACTTGCTAGTGTGTAATTTGGTTATTCCACATTCAGTGTTAATGCAAAAATAAGCTTGTTTCCAAAGTAAAAGGTTCAAAATTGCATATATGTTGATAAAGAAAATGTGCAAATTTGCCGTCACTTTTTTAAACAATATTAAGTTTGGCCCATGACTCCATCCCAGATTTTCATTTCAGCCCAGTGTGAATTTGAGTTTGACATCCCTGCATTAGTGTATATATTAAGGCATGTATAGAAAGTAGAATATATGTGTCAAGGAGAATGTTCATTTTCATGTTCATGTACTGATGTGTGTGTGCTTACTGGTGGGTAAATGGGAAAAAGAACGCTTACATATGTGGTTATGCCATCCATGGCATTCATAGTTGAAGGCAACTATAGAGAATGCTATGTGGAGCTGATGTTAAAGAGGCAACGCTTTTCGAGTTTAGTGTTGGCTGATTAAAGGGAGTTTTATAAGCTAAGTCTTCTTCCTGCTCCGTTTGAACATATTATATTATTTACTTTTACTCATTTAGTGCCTTGAGATTGTGTGTGACTGAGTTTTGATTTGTTTTCTTAGTTTTTAGCTGAAATGATGTTGAGAGATGTTCAAATAAAAATGTTCATTCATTATATCTGAAAGAAGTAAATCTCATGACAGCACTAGTTTTATTTAGGACTTTGTGAAGAATTATCATCCATTTGTTCTTTTCTCTTTATTCCCTTCATCCCATCTGTTCCTTGTCCTTTACTCCTGCTTTACCTCAACACATTAGAGATTTCCCAGCGAGGGTCTGGCCAACGTGGTGAGGAACGTCTTTGACTTTGACTCATACAACAAGGACATGCGGGAGGTTCTGACTGAGGTTCTACACAAGCACGGGATCCCCTTTGGAGCCAAGCCCACTTCGGTCCAGCTGGCTAAGGAGTAAGAACCAGGAGCTTGTGATGTTAGGGTTGTGCTACTAGGTGCTGGCACATCAGCATGATGCTGCTGCCATGGTGTGTCTTATAAAAGCGGCGTAGCGATGTGGCAGTTTTTTAGCTTTCATGCTGCTAAACTTGGTAGTGAAAATGCCACAACGCTGGACTTGTGAATGAAGATTCGCCTTGACAGAGAGTGGTTTCATGATCATGTGTGGACGCCCGCCGAGCTCCGGCCGGCAACTAAATAGAAAATGAAAATGAACACGGGCAGTAAGTTTTGCTTTTGTAAACAGAATCAGCTGAGATGGTAAAATAGAGCTAAGCAGAGTTCCGGGAGATTCTCTCCTTCTCTACCACTGACAAGTTTTCTGGGGGAAACACTTGAACTAAATTACTGGTTTATTGTCTTTAGGTTGCCGTTGCCTGATGTCAAGCTTACAGGATACTGGTCCTTAAAAGAAGATAAAAACGCTCGCTGCAAACTACTCTGCCCCACAGAAACACGCCCTCTACTCGTCAAGGTATAGACACAAAATACACAGAAGTACATTCAGCAGCACATTTAACTATGTTGTGTGTATTCCTGCTGTGTGTTTCTCCTGATTGTATCATTAGGTTCTTTTTTCAGCACAGGAAAGGTTGTTGTACCTTCTTTGCTGACGGTTTCGACCACTCCTGCGGTCGTTTATGTGCGAGCAGCAGAGGACGGTGTCCTCCTCGCCGATGACACAGGCCCAATTATTATCCAATGTGTAGACCCCATCGTCCCTGTTCCTGATTATGTTTCCATGTCTCCTTATTTCTATGGCTTCCTTGTTCCTTGATCTGGCAAGGAGGACACGGGCAGCAGAGGGCGACACCGTCCTCTGCTGCCTTCAGACAAACGGAGAAGGAAGTGACGCCGCCGTTAGCGGCTAGCTCTGACGAAGACCGCAGGAGTGATCAGATATGTCAGAACAAAGGTACAACAACTTTCCTGTGCTGAGAAAATAACCTAATAATGCAAGCACATTTAACTTCCTTCTCAAGGCTTCTATGCAGAAGAAAAGAAAGAAAAGATCTTTTCTAAAGCGCCTCTCAAGATAAAAATCACGAGGCTTCTTCACAAAAACAAAAATTTAACATATATTAAAAAGATTTTTTTTAATGTTTGAAAATATGTTTAAAATGAGCAAAAACAGACAATTGTGATTAAAAAATGCAAAGAAAGAGAGTGAATAGGAAAGAAGGAAATCATTTAATCCTGGGGAAGAGCAGAATAAGGAGAGGGAGGTGATGAAGGTCCCACCAAAGCCTGAACAGGTGAGTTTAAAGGAGACCACTGAGTCCACTGATCTCAGGCTCAGTGGGAGAGAGTTCCAGAGTCTGGGGGCCACAGCAGCAAATGATCTGTCACCGTTGGTCTTTAGCCTGGTGCTGCACAACCAGTAGGCTTTGGTCACTGGACCTCAGGGACCTGCTGGGGGTGTAGGGACTAAGAAGATCACCAATGTAAGATGGTGCTTGTCCATGTAAGGCCCTATAGACCAGAACCAGGATCTTGAAATGAACCCTGAAGTTGACTGGCAGCCAGTGAAGCTGGAGGAGAAGCGGGGTGATGTGGGTGTGTTTGGAGGACTTGGTCAAGAGGCATCTCCAGATTGTGGTGGACATCAAGCAGTGTTTGGAACTGGGAATGAATCTCTGTTTTTCCCAGAACTTTTCAAATTTGATTCCTAGTTTTGATTCCCAGTCCGTCGACTAGAAGTAGAATCGGCGGCCGATCGTGCCTGCTACATTTTCGCTCCTACTCTGTGGCTTGCAGAGACCCCGTGTGCAGCATCGGGTCTCCCCCACTTTCCTTTACACCGTGCCAGCACACAGCAGCAAAAAAGTAAACGAACACATCAGCCTAACTTTTATTGCCTTGAGAGTGATGTAAACGTTGCATCCTGCAGCGAAAAATACGGTGCGGAGGAAGCTTGTTAAAAGGCGTGAACACAGTGGACACAGTGGATTTAAACGTGTTGTAAAGAACCAACTGGGTGGACTAAGGTGAGTTTTCATGGCTCTCTGCAAAAATAAAACCACATCAAGCCTCAAGGGCAACATGCCGATTATCACTTGTAAGTCGCTTTGGACAAAAGCGTCTGCTAAATACATAAACATAAAAAAGGAAACAGACGAGGCTTCCTTTTAACAAGTTTACGTCCCTCTACCAAACTACAAGTACAAAATAAACAACAAGAAAAACCAACATTTCTCCCCTAACAAACGTATGTGCTGCGCTTCCATTAAAAAAAATCAGTGTTTGGACTTCTTCTGTGTTCACTCATCAGTCCGTGCATCATGACGTCACATGCACGATTGTCATTTATTGGACTGGCAATCGGCGGTTGAAGAATTCTACAAACCACCCAACCCTCCATCACACTAACACATTTACCCATGGCTTAAAGATGTAAGCCAGGGTTTCTCAACCATTTTCAGCTAAACGCCCCCCCCATGTCATGCTGAAATCCCTCACTGCCCACCAATGAAAGGGAAATGGAAAGTTTTTTTATTCAAAAATCATAATTAATTTTTTTTTATTCAGCCTTGAGTTTGAAACTGTTTAATACAAATGTCATAAAAAAGTATCATAAAAAATGTTTTTAGCTATTAGCAACGAGATAATGTAGGAAGCTAATAATCCTCGGTCCAGTAAATTCGAGCTTCGAGCAAACATACTGCTGATGCTACCTCTCTTAGTGTCTCTCTTTTAATTACCTGAAAATAGTTCAGTTCCTTTGGAGCTTTGTCTGGATCAAGTGCTCCTTAAGCCGGGAGGGTTTCATTGCTTCGTTTGAAAAAACGTGTTCACAAAGCAGGCACATGGGGAGTTGTGGATTCGTGGTGAAGGAATACATCCATACCGAAGGTAGTCCACATTGTACTGTCAACACTTCTTTTTATTCTGAGCCATTGTCTGTTATGAATGTCCTGTATTGCTGGCGCCCACCATTAGCATCTTAGCGCCCCCTTCAGTGGCAAAAAACTTTCACCGCCCCCTTATATAGTCTGAACGCCCACTGGGGGGGCGCTACAGCCCCCGTTGAGAAACCCTGATGTAAGCTGATCAGAGACCAAACTTTCCCTTTGACATGAACTGTCTTTGGCCAAGACCCACCCTTGGCTGGCAAGCACCCTCAGATCAGACACCAGCCCTGACTTGACCTTCACCAGAACCTAGATGTTTTCACAGACCTGCCCTTGGACCAAAGCCATCTACATGTGGAAACATAACTCCAAAACTCAAACATTTCTGTGCGTTGGGGGGAGTGTTATGGGAAATAATTAAGAAACACTACTTTGTAGTATTAAATGCAACTGAGTTTATTTCTTCTTGATGCTATTCAGCGTGAGGTGCTTTCTGTTCTTCACCATCAACAGGGTCAGGTCATCTGAGTTAGTAAACCTGTGTGATCTGTTCTTCCAGGGTCCTGTGTTTTTGCGTGTTCAGAGGTTTCCCTGTGAAAGGCAGGAGAGCCGAGCGTTGAGCTTCACTGAGGAAAAAGCTCATTGGCAGATTCCTATGAAGGACGTTAACATCATCTGTGATGTCATCTGCACAAACGGTACCAAACACTCACCTGGACCAGTACCCTATGTTACATTCATGTCTGGTTTCTACCTCTCTGTTGATGTGTCAGTGTTGCAAAGTAGTTCTTCTCCAGGACAGCAGGGGGCATAGACCTTTTCTGGCAGGTCTGCCTACCATTGCTGTGATCTGGTTGACGACAGATTATTTACCTCATCTTGCAAACACGTAAATATTGATGGAGGTGTGGAATGAAACCGAAATTCTTGTGTTGGTATTTGGATTAGTAATTGTTCCTATTTTGTTAAAGTTAAAAATAAAAGCTTGTGAATAAAAATGCTGTCAAGAAGTAATGGCTTATAGAGAGCGAGTCTTCTGCTTGCTGTCAAGGACTGAAAACGTTTGTGACAAAGGGGACCAGTGTCAGTGGATGGACAATCCGCCGCTTTTGTTGGGATGCTCTGTTGCATTCAACAGAATACTGGACGCTATTCTGCCCATCCTTCTGTACCTGTAGGAGAGCCTTTGCTTTACGGATGAAGGTGCTGGTGATGACGAGTTACATTGTAGCCACAGCTGCCCTGGGCTACACTGACAGAAGGCAGGCTGCCGTACACTGGCGCCACCGGTCCCTGTGACCACCAACAGCAGGCAAGGAGGATGAAGTGTCTCGCCCAAGGACACGACAACTGCAAACAGACTGAGCTGGTGTTGGTCCTGCAACCCTACAAGACTTAATTCCTCTACCCACTGCCACCCCTGCTGTGCTAAACAGTGTCACCTCCAACAGCGCTTTGGTTACAATGTGACACCTCACTACCAGTGTGTGTGTGAAGTGTTGACCCCTGACTCAAAGCAGGTCATTTATCATGATATCTAGACTTAACCCTCCCACTGTCTCCATGGGTGACCCCACCAGGAAAGCTGACCATTGAGCAGGGTTGATGGTTTATTCCTTGAGGTCCATGTGGGAGGGGTGAGGTGGTGCTCACTCCTCACCCCTGCCACATGGACCTCAAGGAATAAACCATCAACCTTGCTCAATGGTCAGCTTTCCTGGTGGGGTCACCCATGGAGACAGTGGGAGGGTTAAAGAATGAAAGTTGCAGGAATACATATACCGTAAATCTTCTAATACAGGCCCGGGCCTGCATTTGGCTCAAGCTCATCAAGCTCCAGGCCTTTATTGAAAGGAGGGCCAGTATTAGAGGCAGGCCTCTATTTCTATTTGAGCAAAATGAACTAATGGTTCGCTGGAGTTTTTGACAATTAATATTGCGCCCACATTTTCAAAGTTAAACACATTTCTTTTAACAACGGTAGTTTCTGCTTCAGTCCTCTCCCCCCTCCCCCTGCGCAGCGGCCGCAAACTCACTGATGCGCCTGCAGCCTCTCAGAGTTCCTGCTGCTCTAAACATTAAAATAATTATTTAATTTTCTGTTCCTCACTTCTGATTACCTTCAATGGTGTCTGTTTGTTGCAACCACCAGGTACAAAAACTAACTTGTTTTTATTTGACTATTTTTCTGTCCTGTCTGTTTGTTATCTTCCTGCATCTCCTCTCAATCCTAAAGAGAAACTGCTACCTGGGTTCATATATATTCACCTTATGAGTTACCTTTGAACTGCAGTTCTAAAAGATCTACCGACCGCAAAAACAGCGGAGTGCTCGCTGCTTGCCGGCTGCATCAGTGATCGGTGCGTCACCGGATGACAAGGTGATGCGCCCCGCTCCACAGCGAAACACATCAGGCGCAAATAAGAGACAGAAAACATTAAAGGAAATGAACCGACATGAACGATCGCGTGTCAGTACCGATGCTCTGGCACAAGTCGCACAAGACAAGGGAAGTGTCTTGCTTAAGGACATGGCAACAGAATACCCTGGCTGGAGTTGGGATCAGTCCCACAATCCTCAACCCCTCCACCTCCTGAACTACTGCTGCCCCTGAGAGCTTTACTTTCTGGCAGTGTTCCCTCTTTACCACAGCAGACCGGTTTAGTGTCCGCAGCCCTTTCAGAGTCATCCCCTCACCAGGAACTGGTCTGATTTACTGCCAGCAGTGCAGACCAGACTCACAGACAGGCCATGCCTTTTAGACCTATTTCAGTCACACCCCAACCTCTGGTGTCCACAGCTAGCAACAACTGCCTCAATATCTGCAGAGTGGAATCAGGCCCATTTAGCCTCAGTGTCCCATGCTGCTTTTTGGACATGGCCCACCTGTGAATGTGTCCACAGGACTGTAGACAACCTCTCTGGACAAGGACACTAGAGGATAATTGATATAAAAACGGGAAAAACTCATAATATGAAATCTAAGAGTCCAGAATAACTTCCACCGAGATTAGAGGTTAACTCTGAGGTCAGTGTTCCTTAGGGTCAGATCACACCATCCATCTCAGTTTGAGACAACTGGAATTCTCCAGAATCCAGACTCAGAGCTTGTGGAAGAACGTCCTTTGGACAAATGATACAAATCTGAAGCCTTTTGGTAAATCACAGCAGCTCTGAGGACACTGGACCAATTAAGTAGTTAATGGTAATTTTGGTCTAGACCAGTTTACTTTGTCTTATTGATTAGATCAAATGAAAATGTTCTTTTTATTTGTGAGATTTTAGGTGTTTAAATCTCTGGTTGTATTAAATATGATGTCATTTAAATACTGTTCTTTGCTGTGAATGTGGTGTCTTTGTCTCTTTGGTAGACTCTGTTCTTGTGGCCACATGTAACCCAGTGTGCCTCTACTCGATGAAGGAGTTGGGGGACAGTATTCAGTGTCTGGAACTGTATGACGTCTTTCCCAGAACCATCAGTGGAGTCTGGCAGCCCTTTGTGACCATCGCTCCTCTGGGTAGTCCTCTGGATGGACAGGTGGTGCTGCATGAGGAACAGGTATGCAACAATGACTGTAAAAATATACACCCTCCGTGATTTTGCTTATAGGTTTCTGAGGCTTCAACTCACCAAGAGCATCTGGTTGCAGACATCAGCTGGCGTCTTTGCCGTGCCAGGAAATGACGTATCCGGAAAAATAAGTGTCATTACCTTCGCCGGAAGTCATTACCTTTGCCGGAAGTAGTTTTTTTTTTTCGTAAGTCATTCCCTTTGCCGGAAGAAGTTTTTTTTCCTTGAATACGCTTTATTGACAAAGCACAAAAGTAGTTTGAATTTGTCAAAACCATACCGTGTCGTTTTTCTCTTCGATTTGTACATATTTAAGAGAAAAATTACACGGTGGGTCATTACCTTAACCAGAAGTCATTACTTTCACTGGAAGTAGTTTTTTAAAAAACAAAACTTACCGGAAAAAGCTTTTTATTTCGGATTTTTTTTTCTCTTCAGATCTGGACTGGCAAACTTAAGTAATGTTGTTACCTGCGTTGCATGAAAATTGAATATTAAATCCCTTTGTCCTTCAGACAGGGAATTTTTATGACAGTAGCACATACATATATATATACATATACACACACACATATATGTATATACACACACACACAATAAAAGGCTGTAAAGTGAATTAAAAAAACATATGGAAAAAATGAGAACACATTAAACTAACACTTTTCAAAATGTGCAAACAAAATAGTACTTGCTAAATATTCAGTTTTATTGTTAAGCCCAAGATGAACTTTTGACCTACACCAATTGCTAAAGTACAGGACTCCCAGAAGCAGTGAAAAACATTTCAGCAACACTCCTCTCTCACCAGCAACAAAAATTAGTTATTAAATATCCATAACACTGTCCTATTGTGTATCACAGCAGCTCATTGCAACAGAAATTAACTACTACAGCTGATAACTATTTAGCTAGTTGGTATTTATTTTGAGTGAAAGACAATAAAACCAAAGAAACACTTAATTTCACAACCATTTTATTTTGGGTACAAATGAATTTGCTGAAGCATGGCTTTCTCAGCTGCATATCGATTCATCCCCTCCCATTTTTCCAACACTTTTATTGTTACCTGAAAAACATGCAGGATACTTCATCGTCGTCGTTGTCGTCTTCCTCCGCTTATCCGGGTCCAGGTCGCGGGGGCAGCATCCCAACTAAGGAGCTCCAGACCGTCCTCTCCCCGGCCACCTCCACCAGTTCCTCCGGCAGGACCCCAAGGCGTTCCCGGACCAGATTGGAGATGTAACCTCTCCAACGTGTCCTGGGTCAACCCGGGGGCCTCCTGCCGCCAGGACCTGCCCGAAACACCTCCCCGGGGAGGCGTCCAGGAGGCATCCTCACCAGATGCCCAAACCACCTCAACTAGCTCCTTTCGATCCAGAGGAGCAGCGGTTCTACTCCGAGTCCCTCCCGAATGTCCGAGCTCCTCACCCTATCTCTAAGGCTGAGCCCGGCCACCCTACGGAGGAAACTCATTTCGGCCGCTTGTATCCACGATCTCGTTCTTTCGGTCATTACCTAAAGCTCATGACCATAGGTGAGGATTGGGACGTAGATCGACCGGTAAATCGAGAGCCTGGCTTTCTGGCTCAGCTCCCTCTTCACCACGACAGATCGGCTCAGCGTCCGCATCACTGCAGATGCCGAACCCATCCACCTGTCGATCTCCCGATCCCTCCTACCCTCACTCGTGAACAAGACCCCGAGATACTTAAACTCCTCCACATGAGGTAGGACCTCTCCCCCGACCCGGAGTTGGCAAGCCACCCTTTTCCGGTCGAGAACCATGGATTTGGAGGTGCTGATCCTCATCCCAGCCGCTTCACACTCGGCCGCGAACCTACCCAGCAAGAGCTGAAGGTCAGAGCTGGGTGAAGCTAGGAGGACCACATCATCCGCAAAAAGCAGAGAGGAGATTCTCCTGCCACCAAACTCTGTTAAGGATTACTTCATACACTGTCAAATGTTTTCGAAAAGTAACTTTTATACCAATCACTGCTGAAGACTGCATTGTACCTCTGGAACAAGGACATCAAACACCAAGTCCAGAAACTGGAACTCTCTCTTCTTTATTAGTTTATCTATTCCTGAGCATGAACCAATCCGCTCTGTCAGCTCGTCAACCTATAAAACACGTTAACATAAAAATGAACAAAACGTTCCTCTCAGCATTAGACAACGGACCCAGGTGGCCCACTGACCACGCATCCACATAAATAAATGTGATGCAGCTTATTGTAAGTCAGTATACATTTACCTGTGCATCTGCAAAGTGGAACATCAGTGGCTTTAGTCTTTGCTTTAATTTAAGCGAGACACCTGGATTGTGCCACAGATACATGAGGCCAGACTTCACTCCACCGCTGCAGACAGTCTGAGTAGAGACAAGAGTTAAAAATAAGCAACATTACCACAGAAAACAAGGGATTGCATTATCCTATGTCCAATTTTAGAATCTTAATTTATTATAATTAAACATTACCTTGATTTCACCATCTGAAATCACTGCCTGGGTTCCATTTTTCAAAGCCTCGATTGCCCTGTAATTTAGATAAAAATACATCTTATTAGCAAATGAAGAATACAAGCACATGTAATGAATTTTGTCAGTGTCACTTGAAGAAGTCCGACAATTCATTTTAGATCTATATTTAAGGCCTCCAACTCCTGAATGATTTGCAGCTACATGTGCTCCTTGAACCGTCACCTTATTGTGGTGGAGGAGTTTGAGTGCCCTAATGATCCTAGGAGCTATGTTGTCTGGGGCACTTAGTGCCCCTGGTAGGGTCTCCCATGACAAATTGGTCTTAGGTGAAGGGTGAGACAAAGAACGGTTCGAAGGATCTTTCATGGCGGTTAAAACGAAGAGTCGGAGTACCCGGCCCGGAGGGTTACCGGGGTCCCACCCTGGAGCCAGGCCTGGGGTTGGGGCCCGTGAGCGAGCGCCTGGTGGCCGGGCTTTCGCCCATGGGGCCCGGCCGGGCCCAGCCCGAACCGGATACATGGGCTCGTCCAACTGTGGACCCACCACCCGCAGGAGGAACATGAAGGGTCCGGTGCAATGTGAATCGGGTGGCAGACCAAGGCGGGAGCCTTGGCGGTCCAATCCCCGGACAAGAAAACTAGTTTTTGGGACATGGAACGTCACCTCGCTGGCGGGGAAGGAGCCGGAGCTTGTGGCAGAGGTTGAGCGGTACCGGCTAGATATAGTCGGACTCACCTCGACACATTGCATTGGCTCTGGAACCCGAGACCTGGAGAGGGGTTGGACACTCTACTTTGCTGGAGTTGCTCCGGGTGAGAGGCGGAGGGCTGGGGTTGGCTTTTTGTTAGCCCCGAGACTCTCTGCCTGTGTGTTGGGGTTTACCCCGGGGGACAAGAGGGTAGCTTCCTTGCGCCTTCGGGTCGGGGAACGGGTCCTGACTGTTGTTTGTGCTTATGGGCCAAATATCAGTCCAGAGTACCCACCCTTTTTGGAGTCCCTGGGACGAGTGCTAGATAGTGCTCCATCAGAGGACTCCATTGTCCTGCTGGGGGACTTCAATGCTCACGTGGGCAATGACAGCTTGACCTGGAGGGGTGTGATTGGGAGGAACGGCCCACTTGATCAGAACATGAGCGGTGTTTTGTTATTGGACTTCTGTGCAAGCCGCAGTTTGGCCATAACGAACACCATGTTCGAACATAAGGATGCCCACCGGTACACTTGGTACCAGGGCAGCCTAGGTCACAGGTCGATGATAGATTTTGTAGTCGTATCATCTGACCTGCGGCCGTATGTTTTGGACACCCGAGTGAAGAGAGGGGCGGAGCTGTCAACTGATCACCACCTGGTGGTGAGTTGGATCAGATGGCAAGGGAACATGCCGCGTAGACCTGGCAGACCCAAACGCATAGTGAGGGTCTGCTGGGAACGCCTGGCAGAAGAACCTGTCAAGACGGTCTTCAACTCCCACCTCCGGCAGAGCTTTGACCACGTCCCGAGAGCAGTGGGAGACATTGAGTCCGAGTGGGCCTTGTTCCACTCTGCGATTGTCGAGGCGGCTGTTGCTAGCTGTGGCCGTAAGGTGGCCGGTGCCAGTCGTGGTGGCAACCCCCGTACCCGCTGGTGGACACCAGAGGTTCGGGGAGCCGTCAGGCTGAAGAAGGAGGCCTACAGGGCGTGGCTGGTCTGTGGGTCTCCGGAGGCAGCCGACAGGTACCGGATAGCCAAGCGGGGTGCAGCAGTGGCAGTTGCCGAGGCAAAATCTCGGGCGTGGGAGGAGTTTGGTGAGGCCATGGAGAAAGACTATCGATCGGCTCCAAAGAGGTTCTGGCAAACTGTCCGGCGCCTCAGGAGAGGAAGGCAGCAACTCGCTCACACTGTTTACAGTGGGGATGGGGAGCTGCTGACGTCAACTGAGGCTATAGTCGGACGGTGGAAGGAATACTTTGAGGAGCTCCTCAATCCCACCAATGCGCATTCCGAGGAGGAACCAGAGCTGGGAGGCCTGGGGATGGACTGTCCGATCTCGGGGGCAGAAGTTGCTGAGGTAGTCAAACAACTACACAGCGGCGGAGCCCCGGGGGCGGATGAGGTTCGTCCTGGGTATCTCAAGGCTATGGATGTTGTAGGGCTGTCATGGTTGACACGTCTCTACAACATTGCGTGGTCATCGGGGGCAGTTCCTAGGGAGTGGCAGACCGGGGTGGTGGTCCCCATCTTTAAGAAGGGTGACCTGAGGGTGTGTTCCAACTATAGGGGGATCACACTCCTCAGCCTCCCTGGAAAGGTCTACGCCAAGGTACTGGAGAGGAGGGTCCGATCGATAGTTGAATCTCAGATAGAGGAGGAGCAATGTGGTTTTCGTCCTGGCCATGGAACTGTGGACCAGCTCTATACCCTTGCAAGGGTGATGGAGGGGGCATGGGAGTTTGCCCAACCAATCCACATGTGCTTTGTGGATTTGGAGAAGGCTTATGACCGTGTCCCCAGGGGCACCCTGTGGGGGACGCTCCAGGAGTATGGGGTGGGTGGCTTTCTGTTAAGGGCCATTCAGTCCCTTTACCAGAGGAGCGTGAGTTTGGTCCGCATAGCCGGTAGTAAGTCGGACCTGTTCCCAGTGAGGGTTGGACTCCGCCAGGGCTGCCCTTTGTCACCGGTTCTGTTCATCACTTTTATGGACAGAATTTCTAGACGCAGCCGTGGTGTGGAGTGTGTCGAGTTTGGTGGCAGGAGAATCTCGTCTCTGCTTTTTGCGGATGATGTGGTCCTCCTAGCTTCATCCAGCTCTGACCTTCAGCTCTTGCTGGGTAGGTTCGCGGCCGAATGTGAAGCGGCTGGGATGAGGATCAGCACCTCCAAATCTGAGACCATGGTTCTCGACCGGAAAAGGGTGGCTTGCCACCTCCGGGTCGGGGGAGAGGTCCTACCTCAAGTGGAGGAGTTTAAGTATCTCGGGGTCTTGTTCACGAGTGAGGGTAGGAGGGATCGGGAGATCGACAGGCGGATTGGTTCGGCGTCTGCAGTGATGCGGACGCTGAGCCGATCTGTCGTGGGGAAGAGGGAGCTGAGCCAGAAAGCCAGGCTCTCGATTTACCGGTCGATCTACGTCCCAATCCTCACCTATGGTCATGAGCTTTGGGTAATGACCGAAAGAACGAGATCGCGGATACAAGCGGCCGAAATGAGTTTCCTCCGTAGGGTGGCCGGGCTCAGCCTTAGAGATAGGGTGAGGAGCTCGGACATTCGGGAGGGACTCGGAGTAGAACCGCTGCTCCTCCGGATCGAAAGGAGCCAGTTGAGGTGGTTTGGGCATCTGGTCAGGATGCCTCCTGGACGCCTCCCCGGGGAGGTGTTTCGGGCATGTCCTGCCGGCAGAAGGCCCCCGGGTCGACCCAGGACACGTTGGAGAGGTTACATCTCCAATCTGGTCCGGGAACGCCTTGGGGTCCTGCCGGAGGAGCTGGTGGACAAGGCCGGGGAGAGGACGGCCTGGAGCTCCCTAGTTGGGATGCTGCCCCCGCGACCCGGACCCGGATAAGCGGAGGAAGACGAGAGACGAGAGACGAGATGTGCTTAAATCCGGTAATATTAATATAAACCAAACCCGATCAAAGCAGTCAGTCGACAAAAATATCTATTTTTTATAAGGTTAGGATTATTCTGAAACAGAATCAGAAGGAGGGCGGCATTAATTAGAGAAGCGGCTACTATTTCAAAGTTATTGTACCTGTTGCAGGACACCTGATTTGTGCAACCACAGTAGAATGATCCAGCACACCACACACAATAACAGAAAAATATTTAGAGATATTGAAAGCTAAGCTTGTCCAGAAAATACATTTTATTTCTGGGTGCACAGGACCAGTTCCAGTGTGGGCCAGATGCTGAAAAATAAAATTCATAAATCTGTCTTTTTTGAAGTTTCACAAATCAGAGGAAGGTTTCACTAATCACAAACTATGTTTTATGCATTCCTACGAGCCCAGAATAATCTAAAACAGGTTTGAAGAGTGTATGTATTGTAGGTTTTGAGCTAGAGCAGAATAAAAATGGTCAGAGTAGAGAAAAATTGGGTGTATTAGCCCTTTAGCCATTTCCCGAATCGGAAGTTAACTTTACCCTCGTATGAAAACTAGTGATTGAAACCACTTACAAATCTCTGAAAATCTACGCTTTTTAATTAAAAAAGGGTATTAATAACGTTTCAGACAAGTCAGTATTAGAAATCGTGGTCTTTATATCATATCTAAATTATATATAAGGTTAATATTATTACTTTAACTGTTTTAACAAACAGGGAGACCAGAAAAATCAAATAGCTAAGTTAAAGCTAAGCTACAATTGCTGATAGCTTTATTTATGTAGCTTTTGTGTTAGCTAGCTTGTGAACTCCCTGCATTCGTTTTAAGACTGCGTGTTAATATTGATACAATTAGCTATGAAACACGGTGCCTTTGCAGTAATTCTCTGGTAAAGCTTTAAACGCTATAGTGCCTACATTTAAGAACTAAGAACGGTTGCAACAATTAGTTAATTTCATCCTTATCTTTCTTTCTTTATCTATCATCCTTATCCTTACCTTTCCTCAATTGAAACCCGCCGAGTATGGTTGAAACAAAAACAACGTAGCGGCCGCCAAAAAAGGACCAACTTCCTGCCGAGGTCTTTCGCTCGTCGATTTTCCAGTAAATGTAATGACACGCCATCTTGCTCTCGACACACCAGCTGATGTCTGCAGCCAGGTCCTACTCCAACTCACAGCCTAGTGGGCGGTTTCGATCACCACCATCTTGGCTGTGTCACACGTCTCAACACTACCAAACAATACAAAAATGGGAAAAGAGGTGGAGTTGAGAGCGGAATTTTGAGCAACTCCGTTCACCGTTGCTTGCAGTTACAAGCTTGCTGAGCTAATTCAATTCAATTCAAAAATACTTTATTAATCCCGGAGGGAAATTCAGTTGTTTCAGTACACACAATTCCAAGATCAGACATACATGCCTAGACACATGACAAGAATTGGTGACTGTGGTCATTCGCAACACGAGTCGCGCCACTGTAATAGATCACGAGGGTTTATATGAGGCTAGAGTCAGGGGGAGGGAAAAAAGGCACTTCAGAGTTACCCCCGACAGAGAGGGTAGCTTTGCTTTGCAAAAAAAAAAAAAAAAAACCACCTTAGACAGAAATGCACACAGACTTCAGACGATACACAACATAAGTGTCCACTAGGTGGGGAGGTAGGGTTGGGACTCTCCTCACTTCAGAGCGTGCAGCCGCATGGAGCAGCGCTCATCACCTCCGTTTGGACGGGGAGGGAGATAATGGGTTAGAGAGCACAGTGACTCCTAGATACGGTTCCACGGCCTTCACCGGTCACAGTCCCAGCCAGGCTGGGATAGGGAGAAAGAGTTTCCATAGCGACGGCAGTATTCCACATTTCTTCTGAGGTGGGTTTACACTTCAGCCTCACAGGCTCCAAGGGCACCAGATTCAGATAGCAAGAACTGTTTTGGGTACAGGCAGAGATAATTTCCTCTCTGCTTTAGAGTTCTGTTGGTCTTCAACCCCTCCAGGTCCAATAATGGCATTATCAAACTATTCCAATCCGTGCTGATCCGTCAACTCACTCCTTGATCGAATCCACTGTAGTGGAATATAGTTGTATATTCTTACACTTTTTATTAGGTCCAGATATTATAATCAGAAGAGGTTGTTTTTACTTCAGGGAGTTTTATTTAAACTCTTTGTATTGACTTAGAGACAAGAAAAGAGAGAGTTGGGATCGTTTAAGAATCTTTAATTTCTATAATTATAAATTCAAACAATCATCCAGGACTAACTCTCTATGATGGATGCATATGGATTTGAATGTTGAAGTGTTGGTGTGTGTGTGTGTGTTCAGATAATGAACATAATGGCATTATCAAACTATTCCAATCCGTGCTGATCTGTCAACTCGCTCCTTGATCGAATCCACCTTCTGTGCCAGAGTCTGAATCTCAGCCAAAGTTCCATGCTTACGACTCATCTAGACAATTATCTGAGTCTGTGAGTTTACAGCACGATGCATTCCATCCCTGAGCTCCGGGATTAAGCCAATATTCCTTGAAAGCTCGTTAATTTTCCAATATGCCAGGTAACCGCTCAGGCCAAACAGCAGAAATCCCGACACCAACACGTCGAATATCCAGACATCTTCATAATTCTCCACAGACAGTTGAGAGAGGCAGATATCAAGTTCCACTGTTTCCAGGAGTCCATGATATACCCAGCTGGCTCTGTCCCAGAGGGACATCCAGGAGCCCCTTCTCCCTTTCTCATCTTTGCAAAGATTTTGTCAGTCGCGTTGAAAGACCAACTGACCAGATCCATGTTTAATAATTTCCAGTTTCCTAAAAATGCAGGGAAGCGCCGTGCACAGGCAGACAGGACAGAGAGCCTTGGAAAGAGCAGGGAGGGAGAGGAGAAAAAAAACCGTCTGTACTCTCCAAGATCCGAAAGATATTTTGCAAAATCACGACTGGTCGAAGAGATATTTCCCTGGGTGACTTCTGGTGCTTCTGATGGAGTTTTGCAGGTTGAACAAATAATAATTGGTTGGTTCTGAAAAGTATGGTTCTTGCAGCTAAAAGTACTCTGTTGAAAGATCTGGTCTCACGAAAGATTGTTTTAGCATGAAGGATGAACGCTGTGCTGAGCTGCTGAATATTGAATAGCAGAGGTGGAACGAGTACTAAAATTTCCTACATAAGTATGAGTACCAATTCTTTGATAATTTTTTACTCAAGCACAAGTAAAAGTACTTGCCTAAGTTTTTACTCAAGTAAAAGTAAAAAGTATCATAAATAAAATGTACTCAAAGTAAAAGTTACTTAGTTATATTTTTGTCAGCGTAAAGAAGGCTACATCCAGGGGCGGATTTAGGACTGAAGATCCTGGGCTTAACACACACACATACGCGCGCGCGCATGTGTGTGTTAAGCCCACACACGTAACACTCACTAGTCTTTTCATGAAACATTCGGGGCTTGAGCCCAAGTAGCCGGGCCTAACGCCGCCCCTGGCTACATCTAAGTAGTGTAAAATCACAACGTCAGTTCACAGTTCGCTCGTGTGCGCACACACACACACACACACACACACACACACACACACACGTCATGACTAATTTTATTGAACTGCATTAGTAATACTTTAATCTCTTATTCTGGAGTAAAATAAAGAAACAAGCTAAATCAGCCATATCTGTGGCATCAAGGAGCATCTTCTGAGTTCAAACACAGGGATGGAGCACAATGTTTACACCCGAACAGTATCAGGATGGTTTAACTCACAGAGGCCTGCAGGTCTTCTGTTTTATGAGCAAAGTGATGATAATCCGCTTATTAGGAGCGCTAAACGTTATTTTGCCGCTTCCGTGCGGAGCGGTAGGGAAACACATTTCAAACACGGAACCGAGTCTGGCTACCGAACCGAGCAGAATTCTGATGACGTCACACCGGTGCGGGAAGGTGCGGGTTCCAACCCACAGGAGAGCAGGGAGAGAGGAGGTGAACAGCGAGTGGATCACAGGGACTGAACTGATGTTTTTGAGCAAAACTGCGGTAAAAATGGCTGTTTGTCCTCATTATCAAGTGTACTCCCCCACGGCGCTCATGCAGGTGTCTCTTTCTGTTCCAACGCAGCGACATGCAATACTTTTAATTTATTAAGCCTCCAATTTATTTTTACTCAGTAACGGATATGATTTAAAATGTAGCGAATTACAATTATTTTTAAAAACGTACTCAAGTAAAAATAAAAGTACAGATTTTAAAAACGACTTAAAAAGTATAAATATACAAAAAAGCTACTCAATTACAGCAACGTGAGTAATTGTAATACATTACTTTCCCCCTCTGTTGAATAGAATAGAATAGACTTTATTTATCCCACAGTGGGGAAATTCACTTGTTACAGCAGCACCACCACTTCTTGTCTCGTCTTGTCCTCTTCCGCCTATCTGGGTCCGGGTCGCAAGGGCAGCATCCCAACTAGGTTCATTCATTACTGTAAAGCAGTCCAGACATTTTTAACCCTGCTATGTGCTTCCAGTCGACAGCGTTGTTGCACCAGTAAAGGCTCTGAGTGTGGACCACTGGGAGATTTGTCTTAACATCAAAAGGAATGAAAATAAGTGGTCCGATGGAGGCAAAGAAGAAGATGGCAATGGTCATTTTAGTGGCTCCATTCGAAACGGCATTATGTGCTCAGAAATGGCTTAAAATTTCTCATTGTAAGGAGAACATTTAATTTAACCCAAAGGGGCTTTAGGCAGGAAGTGTCAGAATTCATCAAATAAATATCCTATCTTCTAATTCCCACTGGAATGAGCCCGTGTAAGGAAACCCCATAGTGCATCAGATGCAGATGCACCGGTATTGCCTAGTTGTCAGCGACTGGCTAATTAAAGCCAATTATAGTTTATGGGTTGTGTGGTCTGAGTGGCATTGGCTTTCAGGACCTGATCATTTGTCTCTCCAATTCAGTGACACAGAGGAGTTTACGGGGGGAGAGAGAGAGAGAGCTCTGAAAGAGACAACTTTCCAAGAGAAATATGAAATCCTTTCAACATTGTGCTGCTGTATCACCCTGTGGAAGTTCTTAACAACCTGCGTTCTTTCATTTCATGGACCAAGGTGGCTTCACATTGTGTTCAGTTTAACTGAAAAGACCTGTATCATTATATTTTTAACATTTCAGAGCAAAGATAGGCTCACATACATGTATGATTAAAAGATCACCATTGGTTTTCGAAGTGCTCTGCCCACCAATCCACAAAGTCCTGAGTTAAGGTCAGCGGTGCTCTGTCCCCACTATAAACAGTGTTGGTGGTGGACTGCTTTCCCATCCTAAGACGCCAGATGGTGAAGCAGAATTTCCTCAAAGCCAAATGGAAATTTTGCTCACTGAACCCCTCCCACGACTGGGTTTTTGCTTTTGTGAACATCTGGGCCAACTTCCACCAAATGCCAGTACCTATCAGGTGCCAGAGTCCCACAGGCCAAAAGGACACAGACTTTTTTCTTCTCCTTGATAGCATCCCTAACTGCCTGTATTCACCAATGGGTTAGGGGATTGCAGCCACAGCTCTGGTCAACTGTCTCAACAATGGAAGCACGGAACCAGCTTTTCCAGCTCAGTGGCCTAGTGGTAGAGTGTCCGTCCTGAGACTGGGAGATCAGGGTTCGATTCCTGATCGGGTCATACCAAAGACAGAAAAAATGGGACCCAATGCCTCCCTGCTTGACACTCAGCATTAAGGGGTTGGATTGGGGGTTAAACCACCAAATGGTTCCCGAGCACGGCTGTGTCTGCAGCTCACCGCTCCCCCAGGGGATGGGTCAAATGCGGAGAACAAATTTTGCACACACATCAGTGTGTGTGACAACTGCTGGGACTTTAACATGGCCCACTTGGATTCAATGTGCAACATCTCCTTTGGGACATGTTTGAATTTTTGTTGAAGCTAAAACTTGAAGCTCCTTCTGACAGGAAACTCAGCCAGATGTTCCTCACAATACGTTTGTGTCTGCCAGGTCTGACTGGCATCCTCCCCCACCATTGAAGCCAATCCACCACCGGGTAGTGGTCAGTTGACAGCTCCACCCCTCTCTTCACCTGAGTGTCCAAGACATCGGGCCACAGATCAGAAGAGACAAGATGCTGGTGAAGGTTCTCAGTCTGAGTCCTTAGCCTCTATTGTGTCATTGTATTGATTAGATGCAGAGGATGTGACCTTGACTGAAACTGTTTGGGAATAAAATTCAGAGCTGCGTTATAGTCCCGATAACTAATATTTTGGCCTCCGGTGGTTGATGTGGAAACCATTGATGTAGTAGTTAACAGAATCGAACCGGATAAAACTCACCACAGAAGATAATTACACAATGAATAGAACTAACGGCAAATTCAACATACTTCAAATACGATGGAACAATATATGAACAACTGGAAGGCTTTGCCATGGAAAACCCATCGTCAGCTACCCTCTGTGAATTTTTGATGGAGGACCTAGAGCAAATAGCCTTAACCACAGACCCAGCCCCCCCCCCCCCCCCCCCCCAACATGGGCAATTATCAAAGGAAAGCAACAAGTAACTGAAAGAACCATCACAAGAAACCAGAAAGCACTGAGACCAAACCTGTAATAACCCTTCCACACATCAAAGGCATACAGCAAAGAATATAACAGCGATGAAGAAACACAACATGAACACACCAACAAAACCGTGTATGACCGTAAGAAAAGACCCAAAAGATAAGATATCATCAGCACTAAAATGTGGAGTCACTTTCGAAATCCCAGGTAAACTCTGCAGTAAAACATACATAGGAGCAACCGGACGCCACCTCAACACACCAACAATAGAACATAGAAAAGAGTGTGAGGAGAAATGAGTGGAAGACACACAAGAGCAGCTAGACAAGAAGCAGAAAGCACAGTAAAGAAATCAGCTGTAACCGACCACCGCACAGCAGAAAACCATGTAATGGACTGGCAACACGAATCCTAGACACAGAGCTACAGACATTCAAAGATGGGTCAAAGAAGCGATAGAGATAAGGAGACATGGACGCAGGACCATGAACAGGGATGAAGGAGTCTACACCCTGGACCACTCATGGGACACGCTGATCAGCGGAGAAGGCGGGCAGCAGAGGGCGATATCGTCCACCAACATCTGGCAGTTGGTCTGACGAAGGTGGCAGTGATTGTTTAAACATGTCAGCAAAGGTAACAACAAACTCTTGTTACAAAAGAAAATGACATTTAAAAAGGCTGCTGTAACCTTGATCCTCAGTTCTTCAGCTTCTGTCTCCCTGAGGTTGTTGTTGCATATGGTAGATTCTGTGGCAGTGATGAAATCTGCTGTGGGGATGTGTTGTGGAGAAATGGTCAACAGGAAAAACCTACATTTAATAGGAGAGGAGTACTCAGGTTTCACCTTTCTAGGTCCCACCTTCCTGCATCTAATCAATACAACAACTCCCGCATACAGTAGAGGCTAACGCCTCATCGGGGGGGAGGGAGGAGGGTCATTCACAGTTAGTTTCTGCTCATTAAGCTACAACAGACAGCTGCAGTTTATAATCAAGTCCCATTTGTCATCATGGGACAGCAGAAGCTCAGGACGTAGAGCGGGTTGTCCAGTAATCGGAAGGTAGCAGTTTCAATCCTGGTGCCGACCGGGCGCTGTTGTGTCCTTGGGCAAGGCACCTAACCTGCCACCACCTGCTGGTGGTGGTCGAAGGGCAACTCCAGAGTGGTAGTGTTCCCAACTTCTTTCAAGGAAACTCCTCTCAACCTCACAAGCCAACTCGGGCCCTTTTCCCACCAGAGAGGTGACATTCAGCATATTGTGAGCTAGCTTCTGCAGTGATCATCATATCGCCATGGCCCCCACCTTCGGCCACCACCCAACACACAATGCACCCAACCACTTTTGCCCCTCTCATAAGTGGTGAGTGGGGACTTGCGTCTCCTCTTCTAGCATCCGGCCGAGCACCATGGGTGAAAGTCCGGCCACTAAATGCACGCTAACATGCTCCACCTCCAGAGGGGGGCCCCGGTGGCCCATGTCCGGGTGAGGCAACACTGTTTCATTTGTGGTCCTCGCATACCCTACCAGAGGCATAACGCCTAACAACATGGCTCCAACACGGTAAGAGGGAAGGGTGAGACACGGCTCTGAGTGTAAAGCTTTAACGGGAGTTAGCTATGACATGATTTTTTTTTAGGGGTAATGAACTTTTGGTTGAGCAGAGCTTTCTGGTCGGCTCAACAGCACCCGCAACATATCCGCTAAATTTAGAGTTCAAAGTCCCAAATTTAACTTTCAGTGCTCAATTACAAAGCACCGAACTACCCTAATGTTGTTCTGCCATTTCACTTCATCTTTCTGTCTCCCACCAGAGTAACACCATCCTCCACTTGGACCTGGTAACCGGCGCTGTACGAAGGCTTGTGTTGACCCCAGACGGTGATTCAGGTCCTTCCAGAACCCCAAGCTGGTGGAGCACTAAGAATCCTCAGGTCAGAGCTTTCAGAGGGATGGCGAGTTGCTGTGAAGTTCTTTGTAAACATCTTCTTCCTGTGATGACATTCATGCGTTTTCCATCTCCTCCTGACCGGTTTGACTTTGATGCATCTGCTGAAGAACTTTGCTGTGTTACTGAACGTTTACATGTGATGAAGCCTGACTCAGCTCTGAAGGATGAACCCTGTCTGATGTGTGCTTTGATTGCAGCAAGGATACAAGATGTGTCGAGAATTTGCCCATAAAAACTGGCTTCTGTTCTACGTGGAGGACGGGTGAGAGACTCGTTCTGTATGGCTGAGGACTGCACTGTCTTCTGTAGAGTCACCGTCTGTTCTCTGTGTAGCAACCAGCTGGAGCTTCTGGATGTTCTAGAAGGTCACGTTCAGTCCATCTCTCTCCCCATCAACCTGAAGGCAGTTTTCTTGGTGGCAGAGGACTGCTGGCTGCTGCTAGAGAGCAACACCAACAGGTGAGTAATTGTTCCAAACGTCTGGAGAGTTTCATTTAATCTCTAACATGTGTCGTAATGTTTCAGGAAGTTTCTTCTCACCAAGCCAAAGCACATCGCAGCAGAACATACTCAAGTATGTCAGCTTCACAGCATCAGTGAGGACACGGTCAGCTGTGGTGACGAAGCCAGCTCAGGTACAGAGGCAACCGACTGAATATTAATAATACACACACTCACACGCATGCACGCACACATACACATGCACGCACGCAGAAACCCTCTCTCTCTTTTACGCTGACATTTCTGCTCGTTGGTCTCATGAAAGGATTTCTTCAGTCGTCAGGTGTACAGTCATGTTCTGTGTCTACAATGAATGTTCCATCTAACACGATTTAATAACTCAATCATGTTTTATTCCTATAATGATTTATTTCAGAGCTTCAATGACACCAGATTGTGATGGTTTAGTGATATAATATTAATCAGTATGAACACATCACTATGTTATCACTAATGGTTAACACGTTTTTACCTTGCATTAGGAAATAACCTCTCTGAGTGTTTAGAGAGCAGACTGGTGTCGGAGGTTTAGACTTGTCCAGTTCTGATTTGTCTAAATTTGTAAACAACACTTTATAAATTAGAGTTCACTTCCTGAACTAATCAGTTCTCAGCCGCTTCCCGGTTTGGCCAACGGGTGAGCAAAGCACAAGGAACCATCCACGCTTTTGACCCCAAGGTCAAAGCCTCTTAGCAACACTTGCAAGCTTATCAGACGCAACAACGCATCAGACGTGGAGCATCTTACTAGCAGACCCTGGCAGCATCTTCTGGCTGGTGATCATGTGACCTGCACGCTGGCGTTGGATGGCTTTATGAATAACCAACAGCTGGTTTAACTACCCACACATTTCTCAGATACTTAACAAGGTTTTGCTACTTAACAGCTAGGCTAATGGCCTCAGTGACCTCGTTAAGGCACCCCTCGTTACTGTCGTGGATAATCATTAGTTTATAAATACAGACCCAAAGTAACTTTTATAAACTAAATACTCTGTGTGGATTCATAGGAAGTGTGTGTTTCCCTGGCAGCACCAAGAACCTAAGGTAATATTAAATCAGATGTTCAGAGACCAATCAGGTCGATAGTTCATATTCATGTGGAATATCACATCTTATTGGCCATCTGGTGAACATAACCACTCCCGTCACTACAGTGGCGTAGAGGAGACCACTCTGAGATGGAGTGGCACCTTTCTGTCAGAGCAGGACAGCTCATGCTGGCCGAGGCTGTGTTTCAGACCTTCGCTCCATCAGAACTCTAACCTGATGTCTGACTGGTTTCCATCAGAGCTTTCTACACTCCAGATGGTGTCGGTGGAGCAGCTACCCAGTGAGAACCTCAGTGTGGCTCTGGGTCAGAAGATCGTCTCCCCAAACCGCCTGCTGGTGAACCCCAGCTCCTTCGCTCAGATTGTGGTGGGCTTTCCGGACCTCATGGTGAGATGATGGCAGCTGGTATTCTCCACTGGGTCCTGGTGGTGTTTCAGGTTTCTATGGTGATGTTTTCTTCTTGTATTCCTGGGCCTAGTCCTCTAACCAGGTCTACAGCTTCAGGAGACCTTATGACCTGTCAGACATGAAAAGCAGCGAGGCAGGATCTCACATGTTCTTAAGAGGAAGAGTTCAAAGTGGAGCAGCAAAACGGGAGAATTGTGTCACTCTGCTCTCAGCCAATCAGGTGGTCCGAGCCCTTCCCTCCAGCAAGGTGCCTCTGAAAGACGTGTACTCTAAAGGTCAGCGTTCTGGGTCGATGGTACTAGTGATGAGCCTACGTCCTGGATGTAACAACCAGTTCTGTCTGTTTTCCAGATGCCACTCCCCCTATGACATCAGCGTACCTGGAGGTTACAGATCTCACATCAAAGAAACTCAAATACATCCCAGTTCCCAGGTAAACAAGCTCACCTGCATTACCTCTCCATCTCATTAGATCTTACCTCAGCTGGTGGAGAAGAGAAGCATCACAGCCAGTCGGTCACCCTGGACCGGTCTCCCATCCTCACAGCCACTCACAGCCTCCCACTAAACCCCAAATACTGGACTGAACTGGTTTTGTCTGAATGGTATCCTCCTTCTCTTTCACCAGTCCTCACATTTGAAATCCTCCTCTGTGGCACAACTGATACTTTAGAACCAGCTTCAGAACCTCTGAGCCGGTCCTGGTTTCAGGTGGATCCAGAGAAAGTCAGAACTGTACAGCAGCAACTCTCTGCTGATGGGAATGAGCCAGGCCTGCAGCTGGACTCGTAACAGTAACACAGAGGAGAACGCCTGTCACCACGGTAATGGCTGCCTGGCCCTCAGTCCCGGTTCTGGTTTAGATACAAGTCTTTCATTAGTTTTGAAAGCAGTACGTGAAAGGACCCCTTCATAGATGTCGGCTCGGTATGAACCACCTTGCTCACTCGCTGCCAAACGTTAGGGACCAGGATTATTTAGGGCTGCTGATGATAAAATGTGTTTTTTTTCTATTTAATAATACAAATCTGTCATGTTGTTGTTTACCTGTGTAGAAGAACTGGTTCGGTTCTGTGTGTCCTGATTGTCCCTCATCTCTGTGCCAGGTCTAGGACGATGTCCCCCTACACCAACTGGCTGTCCAAAGTGTCTGAGTGTGATGTTCTAGTCGCTGCTCTTGGTTCTGGAGGCGTGGTCACGGTGGACGTGGGGGGCTGTGTCCGGCTCTGGGAGACAGGACTGGACACCCTGCAGCAGTCTCTGATGGAGTGGCGGAATATGATTGGTACTGAGGACGGCAGACCGGTACAGGTAACAGAACTTGGCTTCTGTCTGCAGTTCCCTTCCAGCCCACTGGGGGCAGCATTACACCACAGCCTGAGGTTTCTATGCTTTACACATTTTCCAGTTTTGAGGAGCGATCAGACTCGTGTCCCTGCAGAAGCAGAGTGTGAGAGAGAGTGTGTTTTGTTGGAATGATGCAATAGTTTGGCCTTCAGAGCGGATCAGAACACGGGTAATGCTACGCCTGTCATGCAAACCCATCTGTCAATATCTTACCCATAGTGTTATTCTATAGGTCAGTCCGAGTTTGTAGGTACTTATTCCCAGCTACGGTCATGTCTAATCTTCCCATTTTATTTTGAATCTTTAAGTTTCGGGTTGGAGAGCAATCGAAGATAAAACCTGAGACTTTTCCATATTCAGTTAGAACCAGAGTGAAAGCCAAACTGCTCTAGAATTTCCATTAGATGTGTAAAAGTTGTAACTGAATCATTTAGGTAAATTAATACATCATCTGCAAAGAGACTTCTCACATGTCCATGACCTTTTATGCCTACCCCTGTTATAGTGGTGTCGTGTTTGATCATCCGTGCCTGGAGGCTCAGTGGATAACACAAATCATATACAGTAATATATAGAATAATACAGGTGGGCTTGGGCTGTCTCATAGGTCTTCCACGTCTTTGTCTGCACGGCACAGCCCTGGCAGGTCATTTGTGTTCACATCTGGGTAATCTATGCTGAGCCAACCGATTTTTTAGATCTGCTCTCCGACAGTCAGCTTAACGCGGAGCCGATCCAACACACCCACTCCCGGCTGATTGGCTGGCTGGTGTTCATGCCTACCTGCTATAGAGGGAACCTTTGGTCGGCTTAGGAATGGGCAATACGGCCTAAAATCTGGATCGCGATACATTTTGAAGCACATGCATTAATTACATGAATGCATATTCTTTTCTTCTGTTTATGACTCTTTTTGAACAATCTTACATTCCAGATGAATTGTAGAACAAACTATTCTAAAGTATGAAATAAATGATGTTTCATTTTTAAAACTTATTTAAATAAATACAAAATATCTCTAATGGTTTTTATGTGAAGGTTCTTTGTCTAATCAATGCAACAAAAAAGATCAAAATAAATAAAGATGATTTAAATTGAATACAAGCTAAATGTGATGAAAACACTCAATTAGAATTTGTTTGAACTAAAGTGAAAATTCCTGATTAATGTTTCATGTTTTGTTGCTCATAGAAGTGAGGTTGTGCGTCAGGAGTGAATAACTGCAGGTAAAATGATGCTCTGTTGCGTATTTTTGTCAGAAACATTACCATAACAGCCGGGACTCTGCCGGCTGCTGGTTATGGCCCCCCGGGGCGATCCTCTGTGCCTCTCGAGGGGGGCGGGGGCCTTTCTGGTTGCAGTCTCCTTGGGGTTCCTGTGTTCTGGGGCAGCGCCTGGATCTCTGGGACTTGGAGCTCCCCCCGTCTCCTGCGCATCTTTGGGGGGGCAGATCTGTGGTCCCTCACACTCTCTGTTGGACGCTCCTATAGAAAAACCTTACATAAACAAGCGCGTGTACACACACAGGTGCTCACATGGTGCTCTCAAAAGTATGGAGTTGGGCACGTTCAACACAGGTCTTAAGACTATGGTGGGCACTTAATGCACTGTGATTTATTATCGTGATTCTTCAGTTAAGCAATGTTGATTATATATTTTCTTCATCAAGTTGACGCAGTGATAGCTTGATCTTGTTGTATTGTTGTTGTGTCCCATTTTTTTTTGTCCTTTTGCTTTCTTTTTTGTCTTTTTCTGCAGGTCTAGAAGCAGACTCTTGTTCATTATTGTTTATTTTTGTGGATCCCCCCCCCCCCCCCTCTCCCCACCTTTTCTTTTCCTTTCTCTTTCACCTCTGTCTCCGTGTCTGGTCGGAATTACAAAGCATTCAACAACAATAACAATAAAGTTTTAAGTATCAGGCGTGACATTAAAAGCAGACGCTTTGATGCTCCACCTGAGAGTAAATCTGTAAGGCTTGTCACCAGCATTCAGACATCACTTCTGCTTGCTTCACAGCCAGACAGGACACGGTAAAAAAAAAAAAAAAAAAAACAGCTGAAAGTGGAAAGGAAACGGTTTTAACGAAGTCAGAGGAGATGTCCAAAAAGTTTGAAAGGCTTTGAGTTTATCATCTGTTGAAAAAGCAAATGTCATTTAGGCGTTAATGAGCTAATGATACAACTTTACTCTCACCAGCATATTTTACTGAGAATCTTTCTCTGCTCACCACCTGACTCCAGACCAGGTCCGTACAACTGGTGTAACCTCATGAAGCACCTTTAGAAGCACGTCTACATCCACCGTCTGCCTGTCCGCTCAGCAACAGCTTTCCTCCACAGCTCACATAGATGGACAACATTCATGCAAACGTGGTAGAAGTGCATGCTCAGCCATGTTGCTGTGTTGAAGCTCTGAACTGTCGCGCTCCTCGATGACATCATCATTAAGCACACCCGGTTACCTGGTAGTACATCATTCTACATCATATGCCATTATCATACCCATTCTGTCTAATACCAGTTTTACTGTGCATTAGGCTTTTCTCATCAGTTGGTCCTTGGGTTCTTGCTATTACTCAGAGCATTGTCTCTGGAGTAATACCAGAGAACTGGATGCATGAGCTGATTGACTGCTTAACAGGCGACTTGGGTTGTCCCTCCTCAGCTAGCATTAGCGGATGCTTTTTCAAATGCATGCACATAGAACTTGTACTTTTGTTATGTTTTAGAACAGACTTGCAGATTTTACATCTCACAGAACTAGAAGATTCATCTTTAGTGACGTATTTCCACACAACTGAAACATTTGTCTAGCCTAGTGAACTAGACCAAATTCTTGCTTTGCAAAGTTTGGTCTAGGCATGCTCCATTGGAACCTCCGCAGCTCCTACCAGGACTCTGGCTAGCCAATCACAGCTCTCTAGAGGGGTTTCAAACACATAAAGAGCTGTGATTGGTCCATAATGGTGGGCCAATCATAGTGCTCTATCTGCTTAGAGAACAAATCACAGAGCTTTATCCGCTTTGTGGGCCAATCAGGGCACTCTATATGCCTGGTGGGTGGGATGATGCAACAGAGTGAAACACGAGTATGTCACATTCATTGTCCAGTGAAATGCGGAGATCATTTAAAAGACAACGGTAGAACCCGCCCCACAACCGAGAGCCATCAATGGAGCATGGCCAGACTAAATAATACATTTATTTAGTCTGGCTTGCCAGGCTAACATTTGTCAGTTTCCCCTAGGAATTTTTCCAGCTGTGTGTGTGTGGGGGGGTGGGGGGGGGGGGGTGGGGGTGGAGGAGGATGACATGTCTCACCTTTATGTTAACATTGTTTTATTTGATGCTCTCCACTTTGATCTGGAGTTTTATCTCCTGGTAATCAGACAGCTTATGTCCCGTTCCTAAAGCCAGAAGGTGAGTCAAACGCACTTCCTGTTGGCAAAAACATCTGAGAAACTAGGCAGAGTCCAAAGTAACGGAGTATTCAGCCCAAGCATGACTTTCATAGCGACTTGGCTGGAAGCTGTCTTCTGTCCCCATTACTGTCCTGAAATCAGGCTGAGCAGGTGGGTCATCCTGGCACCTGCTGATGTCTAAAAGGAGATAAATGTTAACGTGAGGATAGAAGTCAGAACAGTAACTGCTTATTTCATCTTGTATTTTTATTTATTATTTATAAGTATTCAAATTCAGGTCCACAGTCAGCATGCTTCACATGCATTTAAGGGATAAATAAATGATAAATGACCAGAGTAAGGACTCCAAAGCGCTTTACACTACAGTGTATCATTCATCCATTCACACACTGATGGTGATGAGCTACGATGTAGCCACAGCTGCCCTGGGGCGCACTGACAGGCGCCATCGGCCCCTCCGGCCACCGCCACCAGGCGAGGTGGGTTAAGTGTCTTGCCCCAGGACACAACAGCAGCAGTCTCTGTCTGGAGCCAGGATTGAACCTGCAACCTTCTGATTACTGGACAAGCTGCTCAACACTCTATGAGCTGCAGTCACACACTCAACACCACAAACCTGATGATAGTGTACAGGTGCACATGACAAATGATCCTCTGGGTAACCCTCTTTCTGCTCCTCACTCTCCCCCTTACATCCTCGTCTTCCTCCTCACCATCAGGGTGGACTGTGTCTGACCTCTCAGGTTCCCTCCAACCAACTTCTCTTTCATCCTGCCTCTGCGCTCCTCGTGACCTTCATCCTCTCTCTGTTGTGTTTTAGTTAGCTCATATGGATGAAGTTACTGCCCGTCTGCATCAACATCTATGCTGTTCTCTGTTAGCAGCACTAGTAAAAGGCCTCTGGTGTTGTTTTCTGTCAGAACTTCAAGAAAGTCATAGATGATGACTAAACAGGTGCAGACTGCAACTTTGTCTTGGTACGCCTGGTTGGAAGTGCCGAACCAAATGTTTATTTTACTGTTGGTGTTATTCTGCGATGGCCTGGCAACCTGTCCAGACACTGTATGGTTCAGATAATGGACGTATGAATGGATGTTAATGTTATTAAGGGGAAACAATAACCAGTCACTAAGCCTTTATACACAGTATTGCACGTTAAAACCGTGAAGCTGTTTTTCAATGTAAACAAACAGCAAAGCGTACATTTCCGTCAAATTAAAGGACGTAAACGTGCGACTTAAATCAAACATTGATGTCAGGAACTGTGTTGCTTACCTTTGCCTTGTTGCATCTTTTTCATTAGTCGTGCAGTTGGTAGTGGTTAATTTTAATCCCCTTCTCTTCTTACTCAGACACCAGTTTAACAACACTCCCTTAAGTGGGCTGCACTCTAAAGGCTCTGTGTGAAGTGTTGCAGCGCATCAGAAAACTCACATCTCTTTAGCACAGGGGCCAGTGTCCCATGTACAACCAGAAGAATTTTTATAGATCTTTGGTGTGTTCTT